>NC_090757.1:2960683-2988183 GCF_036898095.1 Palaemon carinicauda
AATTCATATCAATAGGTAAGTAAAGAGACTCCGAGGCATTTTCTAATTCTTTTTAACAAAGTATAAAGCAATGACATCTTTATGGCCACCCTCGAACTTAAATGTAAATCATCCATAATTGTATGACGTATGATTCACAAACTTCCCGGATGGGAAACTTTGAAACCTGGCCATTCATTTAGAAAGATTTAGTGTTTCTTTCCCCATATGGTTTTCCCTTCCTCCCAGAGCGTAGGGTTATCGCCTTTCGAAAGGGGGTTTCTATGGATACGCAGCGCATTTTCTTGTGACGTCTTAAATCTGTTTTATTTTGACAGTGGGAATACTTGCCGCCGAAACTTCTTGGAGGCACTTTAGAAGGTATTTTTTGCTTTGCTTTTACCTCTCGCTGATTATGTCTCTTCGTTGTGGTGGCCGATGGGGTAACGTCCCTGACTGCTGAACGCTAAACTGGGGTTCGAGTCCCGCTCAAATTCGTTAGTTCCTTTGGTCGCTGCAACCTCACCGTTATTGTGAGCTAAGGAATGGGGCATTTAGGGGAGCTTATAGGTCTATCTACTGAGTCATCAGAAGCCATTGGGTGGAGAAGGGTCTTGGGCGCTGATCATATAATATATGGTCAGTGTCTAGGTCATTGTCCTAATTGATAGGGCAATGCCACTGTCCCTTGCTCCTGCCATCCATGAGCGGCCTTTAGATAAGAACTGGAGTATTGATTAATGTCTTTTTTCATATAATTCCCTCACCATATATCCGAATTTCTATAAGAATTGCGATGCTCTCCTTCCGTGAAAAACTCGCATGACTGAAGAATTTGAGGTAAAGATAATTCGGTTTGCTGCTACCGCATATAGTATTTAAATCACAGTCATTTCTAAAACATGTCCGATTTAGGATGTCTGTTTCCACATTTATTCTTGATTGTCACAGAGTCTTTGTACACTGATCAATTGAGTTTGCTGATTATTTATTTATGATTCAATGAAACGTTTTATATTAAAGACCTTGTATAAACAATGAGAGGTATATGCTTGGGAATTGTTCTTATGATAAAATAAAGATAATTTTATTATTATTATTATTATTATTATTACTTTGCGACTACCATGGACTATCCACAATTGACGGATCCCGCGTAGTTTAAGGTTTATAGGCCGCTCATGAATGGCAAAGGCAAGGGATAGTGACATTGCCCTATCAAATAGGATAATGCCCTAGAGATTGATCATATTACATATGATCAGCGCCCTAGCCCCCTCTCCACCCAAGCTAGGACCAAGGAGGGCCAGGCAATGGCTGCTGATGACTCAGCAGATAGACTTATAGGCTTCCCCAAATCACCCTTGAACCTTACCTCACAAGAATAGTGAGGTTGCAGTAACCAACGAAACTAACGAGTTTGAGCGGGACTTGAACCCTAATCTGGCGTTCACCAGTTAGGGACGTTACCACATCGGCCACCACAACTCTAAACAAGTGGAAACGTCCCTGCCTGATAATCGGCTGGACTGGGGTTCGAGACCCGCTCAAGCCAGATAGTTTCTTGTAGTGTCTGCAACCTCACCATCCTTGCCAGCTGAGGAAGGGAGGTTGAGGGAGCCTATAGGTCCACCTGCTTGGGTGGAGAGGGGATTTGGGTGCTGGTGTATATATGTAAATATGTTCAGTCTCTAGGGAATTATCACTGTCACTTGGCTATGTCATTCATGAGTGACCTTTTAACTGAAGCTCCTTCTTTCTTGGCGCCTCTTTCTGCTAATTAATTAATTACAGCGTAATTATTAAACGTTGTTCACATGGCTTTTGTGGTCTCCTTTCCACTGACGATATCATTATACTTTTCGTAATGTCTTGACATTTGTCAGATGTTGAAAATAACTTTTAATTTTATTTAATAGGTTATGAGATGTTCTTTGAGGTTTACAGCTTAAGCACTTTATCTAATTGATTTTCAATATTCGTTTTCCGTGGTTATCAGTTTTTCATTGGCTGGCATTTCATGCATTATTAACTGATACAAATTCAATGCATAAAATCACCTGTTTAGGAAAAAGAACAGTGTTTTTTATATGATAGCAATTTGAGCAGACATACTAATCCAGTTTATATATATATATATATATATATATATATATATATATATATAATGTGTATATATATACATACACACAAACACACACCTCTATATATATATATATATATATATATATATATATATATATATATATATATATATATATATATATATATATATACTCATTCATGTAAGGTCAGGGATATGACAACGAACAACTGCAAAACTGAAAAAAAATAAAAATAATGATTCACCTCTATTCATCTTCTCCCTAAAAATTAGGATATTGAAATAGTTTACAGGAGAAAACGAAGAAAAACGGTCGTAAGGTTTGTTAGGAGGACAAAGTTTTTTGGACCAAGACATGCGGGGGGAGGGGGGGGGAGCTCTTGTAAGAAAGGTATTGGTGGAGGTGGTGGAATCTAGGCAGGGGGTATTGGTTCGGTCTAGGGTTCGGAACGGGTTACTTAGCAGGGGGGGGGGATAAGGGTGGTGGAAGTGGAGATGGAAACTTAAAGGGGAAGAGAAGGAAAGTCTGGACTGCCGCCAGGGGGTTGGGGTGTGTAAGGGGGAGTTTTGTACCCATGGTACCCCTATCTAGTCATGGGAAGGTATGCTTGTGACGCAAAAGGGGAGTCAGGTTTATTCGGATAAAGTTGAGGGAAGGGGCCTGCTTTGTGGATGGTTGAGGGGGGGGGTGGGCAGAGATGTGCTTGCCGAGATTCCAGACCCTTTAATGAAAGTTAAAGCGAGCGTCTAGTTAAGCCCCGATCACGGTTTAAGCGGGAAATGTGTCTCTATCATCCTAGCTGGTGGCCTCTTTGCCCAGCGCATTACCTTCTTCATCCTCGCAAACTTCATCTTTAACGTTTGATACCACGCACATACAGACAGACAGACTGATTTCCCCCCCCCCCCCAGTAGAACTCTCTCTCTCTCTCTCTCTCTCTCTCTCTCTCTCTCTCTCTCTCTCTCTCTCTCTTGATTCTTAAACAAACTTTTGTCTAAAATAACAAATATTTTAACTAATTGCAAGATGATTTACTAATTGTAGTTTTATATTTTTTGAATACCCCATGTAAATATTGAAAATCAAGAATTATAATTACTCTCTCTCTCTCTCTCTCTCTCTCTCTCTCTCTCTCTCTCTCTCTCTCTCTCTCTCTCTCTTCATAAGGAAAAGAAAATTCGTTTGGCCATGGCACCGTCGATGTACGGTGTGACCCAGTTTCAGAATGTGACCTAGTTGCAGACCTGGTTTGAGAAGGTGCTCAATGTCATTCTGTTCTACGCTGATTGACGCAGTTTCTCTTCTCCCTCTCCCTCTTCCTCCCTCTCCCTTTTCCCCCTCCCCCTTCTAACATTGTGCGCGTCAAACTTGTTGGGCTTAGGTGGAACGGATGAGGGGAAAGAAATGTACTTAAACGTTTTTTTCTTTGTTTACTTATTTGTTATTAGAATATTTATTTTCTTTGCATTTTCTATCATTTCTGTTCCAGCCGAGGAAAATTAAAGCTGCTTGCGCCAACAGTATTTAGGTTTAAACGGCAATATTTGATTTTTTATAAAATTTTTATTTCTTTTTTGGAGTTCATGTGGTAAAACTTAAGACTCGTATTTTATGTTATTTTATGTTATATATTTTGATGAGGACAAAGTTGTATAGTAATATAAGCTTGAAGATTTATTTTTTTTATACATTAAAGAAAAAGTGAGATTATGTCTCTTAGAGCCGTATTGCTGCCACACTCAGAATTTTGTTAGAAAAAAATAATAGGGCTGAGTTAGCCATATATATTATTGATTTAATCATTAATAATTTCAGGCCTCTTTTAATTTAGCTACATGACTTTTGGCTTATGCAAAATACACCCACTCCAAGCTACAAGCTGTTGGCATCATATTTTTTTTTCTTTTTATTATTATTATTTACAAATGTATGAAACTGTTTTCAACTTCAATTAACTAGATGCATTGTTTGATATATGAGTGTCAATTTGATTTTAATCTTACATTGACAATTTTTAAAATTATGATATTCTCTAACAGCAGAAACCATTGTTAGATTTATTTGTCTGGACCACAGGGAGATGATCCTAAATTACCAAATAAACTTTTGTTTTTTAATTGTAGGGGATCTCTCTCTCTCTCTCTCTCTCTCTCTCTCTCTCTCTCTCTCTCTCTCTCTCTCTCTCTCTCTCTTTACAGAAGAATATTTGTTTTGTCCTCCGAGCTCTGTGATTTACGAAATTGGTTATGTCGTAAATATTGAATAGTTTATATAGCTTAGTTTTCTCCACGAACTTTTAATCGTACGTTTGAACCGGAATCTTCCTATTTTAATTTCTTTACAACCACAGGGTTGTGGTGGCCGATGTGTTAACGTTCCTGTCTGACGCTGGCCAGACTGGTGTTCGAGTCCGGCTCAAACTCGTTAATTTCTTTGGTTGCTGCAACTTCACCATCCTTGGGAGCTAAGGATGGGGATTTGGAGATCCTATAGGTCTATCTCCTGAGTCGTCAGCAGACATTGCCTGGCCCTCATTTGCCCTAGTTTGGGTGGAGAGGGAGCTTGGGCGCTGATCATATGTATATGTGGTCAGTCTATAGGGCATTGCCCTGCTCGATAAGGCAATGATGTCAGTGTCCCTTGCCTCTGTCATTCATGAGCTGCCTTTAAACTTTTAAAAGCGAACGGGAGATGATACGTGAATACCAAAGTTCCTCTAAAATATAGGCACGAATGCTGTTCATCACGAAGCAGACAAATCAAAATCAGTATTTAAAGGTTGAAAGGTTTTAAAGGTCGTTGATGAATGGCAGAGGCAAGTGGCAGTGACATTGTCCTATCAAGCAGGTCAATGCCCTAGAGACTGACAATATATACATATGGTCAGTGCCCAAGCCCCTCTCCACCTAAGCTAGGGCTAGGGAGGGCTGGGCAATGGCTACTGATGACCTAGCAGATAATACCTGTAAGCTCCTCGAAACCCTCCATCATTAGCTCACAAGGATGGTGGAGTTGCTGCGACCAAAGAAACTAACGAGTTTGAGCGGGGCTACAAACCCCAGTCTGGCATTCACCTGTAGGGAACGTTACTACATCGGCCACCACAATGGTACCTTTTGTGATTGTCACGTGTAGTCCATTATGATCGGGTTACTGATTTTGTACATAACGAATAATATGATGTGGACCGCTCTTCCTAATCGGGTCGTTGAATCGGAAGAACTTTCAGAAGTTTAAACTTGCAGCAAATTTTTGTAAGTTGAACAGGCTGACATAAGTCTCTTTATAGTTTATATATGAAATATCTGTTTTGAAGTTGATGCTGTTAATAAAATATTTTATTATAGTTGTTCATTATTTCTCGTATCGTTTATTTATTTCCTTATTTCCTTTCCTCACTAGGCTATTTTTTCCCTGTTAGAGCCCTTGCGCTTATAGCATCTTGCTTTTCCAAATAAGGTTGTAGCTCAGGTAGTAGTAGTAATATTGATAATGATATAATGATAAAGTAATAAAAATTATAAATGATTAATAATAATATTAAAGATAATAAAAAATTAATGATAATAATAATAGTAATAATAATAATAATAATAATAATAATAATAATAATAATAGGTCCACTGTAACTTCTTTCTTCAGTTAACAACGAAAGGAAAAGAGAGAGAAAACTTTCACAATCTTTCCAATCTTTTCCCTAAAAACGAACTCATCCTTTTTGCATCGACCACTTTAATTTTCTCTTTCCTCCTCCTGCTCTTAAGATGGACTGCTCCCCTTATTAAACATAAACATCTATAATCAATTTTTTTTGTGAGGCAGAATTACACCGATTTGCAAGGATACCCTTTTAGCTCGTAAAAGTTTCCTGCTATCTGATTGGTTAGAATTATCTTGTCCAACCAATCAGCAATCAGGAAACTTTTCCGAGCTAAAAGGGCATCCCTCCGAGTCGGTGTAAATCTGCCTCACTATAAAATAAATTGACTATAGTCGTTAAAATCTCGTGGACCTTACATATATAGATTTCTTACATCATCTGTATTTATGTTGATACCAATTCCAATCTGTGTGTGTGTGGAATTGTTTCTAAATGTAAATTATTCATGTAGGATCAGGACTTCGAAAGTTCAAACTCGCAGCAAATGTTTTCATGTTGAATAGGCTTACATAAGTCCTTTTTTTAGTTTATATATTAAATATCTTTTTTAATGTTGATAATGTTTTAAAAATATTTCATTTTAATTTTTCATTAGTTTTTATATCGTTTATTTATTTCCTTATTTCCTTTCCTCACTAGGCTATTTTCTCCTGTTGGAACTTCTTCTTCTTCTTTGTCTACATCTTTTTCCACTTAATAATAATAATAATAATAATAATAATAATAATAATAATAATAATAATAAAATATACTATGATGTATATATGTTATAAATTGTAAGATTGTAAATGTGTAATTCCTTCTATATGATAGAAAAAAAAAAAAAGTTAGATTCTCTTTGCTGGTGATTTCTTTGTTATAGGTCTCTTCGTAGAGTTTTGTTCTTAGGAAGCTCAGCTTCAATAATCTCCAGGAATTGGGGCAGTCCACCTGACACCGCAGTTGTTATAGAGTGCCATGACCAGGCTACTAATTCTTTAGATCTTTTCTTTACTTCCAGTGTTTGAAAGTTGTCACTCTATAGTGAAGATTTTTAATACAACCTTTTTGTATTCAACTTTTATCTTTGTTGTACCTTTATTATTTGCAGTATGATATTCTAATTTCAGCTCCCAATTGTTTCAGCTTCTGGTTCCAAAACCAGATATCAAGATTTTTATAGATCTGCTTTTATTATTGTTATGAATTTTGTTATTATTATTATTATTATTATTATTATTATTATTATTATTATTATTATTATTATTATTATTATTGTTATTATTATTATTATTATTTCTAGCTAAGCTACAACCCTAGTTGGAAAAGGAGGATGCTATAAGCCCAATGCATCCCACATCATTTTCTGATCGATAAAGAACCATGTAAGGTACTTTGTGATATATTTCTAAGCCTGTTTACTTACGGGTTAACTGCTTATGACCTCAATTATTATTATGTACAATGTATTTTTTTTTCTACCATAGGAAACGTCTTTGAAACCCTACTCACTACTTAGCCTCTCCAGCAAATATCATCGCCGCCTTTCTGATCAGCATCCTGGACCCAGAATTTTCTGAATCTTTTGTAATTGATAGATAAGGCTTTCGATAGGCAAACTCCTGCCCTAGTGGTTTTTCTCCTCAATTTCATTATATTTCAAGTTTTCTCTTGGACCTGGATTTTTCTGATCATCATCATCATCATCATCTCCTCCCGGGCCTATTGACGCAGTGAGCCTTGGTTAGATTTCGCCAGTCGTCTCTATCTTGAGCTTTTAAATCAATACTTCGCCATTCATCATCTCCTACTTCACGCTTCCTAGTCCTCAGCCATGTAGGCCTGGTCTTCCAGCTCTTCTAGTGCTTTGTTGAGCCTAGTGGAAAGTTTGGTATACTAATCTCTCTGATGTAGTTAAAAATATTACTGTACTTCTGCTTTATTTCTTTCCTTCATATCAATGATTTCATTTAAATCTGTCTTATTTTACGATATTAATTGAAATGGTTGTTTTCTTACGCCCTTATGAAATTTATTCACAATCTTACTCATACTTGTGGATGGCATTATTTAAGATTCGGAAGTTATCCTTGAGCGTTTCTTATAAAACTACAGGGGCACTCAGTAGAGTGCAGACCTCCTCTACGGCATACAATATTTGCCGTGGATTTTCATACTCTCAAATATGGACCAAGTTTGAAGTCTCTGTGACAACGATGTCCAAACTTATGGCTGATTACGTGAATTGGGCATTTGCTTGACCGTGACCTTGACCTTTGACTTTAACCTTGACCTTGGAGTTTGACCTTGACCTTCCGAAATTTAATCATTTCCACCATTTTGTATAACAGTTAATCCCTGCAAGTTTCAGTACGATTAAAATTGTGGCCAGGAAGCTGTTCACAAACAAACACACACACAAACAAGGGATAAAATGATCTTTTTCCAACTTCGCTGGCGGAGGTATTACTATTATTATTATTGTTATTATTATTACTTTCCAAACTATAATCCTAGTTGGAAAACCTAGATGCCATAAGCCCAAGGGCTCCAACAGGGAAAAATAGCCCAGCGAGGAAAGGAAACAAGAAAGTAAGTAAACGATGTAAGAAGTAATGAAAAATTAAAATAAAATATTTTAAGATCATTAACAACATTAAAACAGATAAATGATATATAACTATAAAAAGTAATGTCAGGTAACTACTACATTTTCAATCCCTCCATGACCCAGTCATGTACGGTATAATGTCATTGGTGAGAATGTAAAGTTGAAGTAAAGACTTTCTTTGTAATAATTGATTCGGTTGTAACCTTTTGACAGGTGCTGCCGTCTATTGCCTAGGCTACATAATCATATCTATATTGCATTGAGATCGGCAATATGAGAGTCAAATAGTCTGTTAGTCTTTCATATAAATAGTTCTAGGATGTGTAATTGTTTTTAATCATGAATTATTTAACTACCATCATTTTATTTATAAATTGTAAAAGTTTTAGTTTAAGAAGTGAGGTTAAACGCCTTTTTTCTTGCAATCTTCGATGTTGACGTGGATGTCCATTTCTCTCTCTCTCTCTCTCTCTCTCTCTCTCTCTCTCTCTCTCTCTCGCTCTCTCTCTCTCTCTCTCTCTCTCTCAAAATATATGTTCATTCATTCTCTTGCTTGAGGGTACACTCGGGCACACTATTCTATCCACTTCTCTTCCTCTTGTTTTGTTAAAGTTTTCATAGTTTATATTAGAAATATATATTTTAATGTTACTGTTCTTGAAATATTTTATTTTTCCTTGTTTCCTTTCCTCACTGGGGTATTTTCCTTGTTTGGTCCCCTGGGCTTATAGCATCCAGCTTTTCCAATATGGGTTGTAGCTTAGCAATTATTATTAATAATAATAATAATAATAATAATAATAATATACTTCCGGCTGGTTCCGAACTGTTTGCTGCTTTTTTTTCATATCTGAATTTTAGTTTTTAATGGCAAGGGCAACTGTATTGAAAATATTGGACAATATCTGAGAATACTCTGAAATTGATTTTTCCAGGTTTTTTTTTTTTTTCTTTAAATCGAAGATGATTTGGAGTCGTGGGAACTACAGCTGTCTTTTCTTGAAGTGAGATGGCAGATGAAAGTCTTGTTTCTATATTTTTTTCTTTGTTTTTTTTTTTGTAAGGAAAATGTGAATTAATATCGAAGAGTAAATTTTGGAAAAGACATATGTAAATCGATTTGAGCTCTCTCTCTCTCTCTCTCTCTCTCTCTCTCTCTCTCTCTCTCTCTTTAGTATTTAAAGATGAAAAGTAGTCATTCAAGTTTCACCAGTTCAAAGCCTATACACCAGACATACTCTTCGGTAGTCGACATGATGTTTATCATTTGTGTATTTTCAGAATCATCCGAGTGTCGCCTTTGACTCCAATAGATCCCTTTTGTGATCCGGTGATGATTCCAAGAATTTTTTTTTCATCTTCCATGTGTTAATGACAGTTGCAAAGGCTGCTTTAAAGATATGCACACGCTTACTCTGTTGAGATTCAATATCACCTTTTGGTAGCATTTAATTTTTGCATTAGTGTACGCGACCCGTCAAATGTCAGTTAATCATTTATATAGATATGCACACTCACTCACCAGGGTATTACTACTCCTTCTTTCCCTACCTGAGGACGGGGAGGGCTGAGCGTAACCTTATAGAGTATATATACATACACACACAATATTATATGTATATATATATATATATATATATATATATATATATATTATATATATATATATATATATATATATATATATATATATATATATATATATATATATATATATATGAGAGAGAGAGAGAGAGAGAGAGAGAGAGAGAGAGAGAGAGAGAGAGAGAGAGACTTGCACTACTTTATATAGGGAAGATTTTAAGATTTAGTTGAGGATAAGGAAGGAGTAGCCTAAGATACTAATTGAATACTAATTGAATATTTAAGTAATGCTACATGCACTAAATGTTTTTATTTTATTTCTAAGAGGTTTGGGTTTATTTGGAATATGAAAGCACAATGTCTCTGGAACGCGTTAGATTGTCTCCAAAACGCCTGTGTTGTCTTAAAATGAAAAGGGTCATCGCTTAAATGCATCTGGTGGAAGAAGGTAGAGGATAAATTTTGCAAGATTATTTGTTTTCATAGGAAAATGTTGCCAGAGAAGAAAATATAATCAAGATATAAGTGAGAGAATAAGTTTTTCGTGGTGATGGGAGATCAGGTATTTTCATTATCATCGTTTCCCACGATATGTGACGCAAAAGGACTCTTATAAACTTTCAACACTTGGGATTCTATTCATTACAGTTGCAGAATCGGGAATTCATTGGTTAAATACGCCAACGTTTCTAGCTGACTTACGCTAATGACTTCTGCCATTGTATATTTTTTTTAACAGGATATCTGGGAGTCCTAAAGAGTTGAATCTTAAGAGACAGGGGAAAAATAATAATTTTTGCCTGATTATTTGGAAAAATTTTCTTTGCTTGGGATCTCAAAATTGATATTTTCAATTATTAAAATGAAGTAAAGAAAGAATAACGTTACTGCACTGTAGTTGTTCAGTGGCCACTTTCCTCTTGGTGAGGGTAGGAGAGACTTCAGCTTTGGTAAGCAGCTCTTCTAGGAGGACACTCCAAAATCAAACCATTGTTCTCTAGTCTTGGGTAGTGCCGTAGCCTTTGTACCATGGTCTTCCACTGTCTTGGGTTAGAGTTCTCTTGCTTGAGGGTACACTCGGGTACACTATTCTATCTTATTTCTCTTCCTCTTTTTTTTTTTGTTAAAGATTTTATAGTTTATATAGATATTTATTTTAATGTTATTGTTCCTAAAATGTTTTATTTTTCCTTGTTTCATCTCTTCACTGGGCTATTTTCCCTGTTGGAGCCCCTGGGCTTATATCATTCTGCTTTTCCAACTGGGGTTATAGCTTAACAATTAATAATAATAATAATAATAATAATAGAAAAGTGGCTTATGAATAGCTAATGGATTGGATTGAGATATTCTATGAAATGAATTATCATAGCAAAATAGATTGACCATGATGAGATGTTTACCATTTTAAGACAGATTGATCGGGACGTGATCTGTAGTCCTCATTTTGTATATCGTTGTCTTCTTTGCTGCTATGAGGTGCATTTGCTAGTTGAAATTCATTGCTGCCATAAGTTCCTTTGCTGACAGTTGGAATTAATTAATGCTCATAGATGTCTTAACAGCTCGTTGCGCCTCTTAGACGCTTCCAGATGTCATTACTTAAAATTTAAATGGTAAGGTTTAAAAGTCACTCATGAACGGCAGAGGCAAGGGACAGGACAATGATCTGGAGACCGACCGTGTACTGTAGATATATGATCCGCACTAATTCCCCTCTATACCCAAGCCAGGACCACGGAAGGTCAGGCAACGTCTGCATATGGAACTACTATGAGATTCATGGCCTCTGTAACACGGTTTTTTGGACTTTGCTCCTTATCAAAGCATCGGATGTAGCTGAAAGTTGACATATGTATATTTTACAACCACACACAAATTTTGTCAGCATTATCAATAACCTAATCACGATAGTTTTAAATTTTATAGAGTAAAAATGATCTAGTCGACGCCATGGCCAGTGATAACGAGCCAAGAGTCGAAAACATTCATTACGTAAGCAATGTAAACACCTTTTGACAAAATTTTGCCCCGCCCATCCACCAGACACCCATTCACCTTCTTCCATCGGCTCTGAAACCCATAACAGTCAAGAATAGCTAACAGGATTTGGAATTGCCCCCGTGGTTGCAAAACTGCATTTGTATTAAGACTTGCAACTTTATACAGTCAAGAGAAAGCCCGTGGCCATATTTACTATAGCCTGAATAGGTAATTATTCAGTTTCTAGTTTAAATCCAATATTTATGGTCTGATTTGTATTTAGCGTAACATGATTATAATACTTGTAATGTCATTCAGGCTTTTGAACATTTCCATTAACTATTCACTATGCCACCAAGAGAGAGAGAGAGAGAAAGAGAGAGATTGTATGTAAACAGTCTTTATATAACTATTTTTATTAAAATAAGATATTTGTGCTAAAATCTCCATCAGACCAACGGATCATCCGATATAATTTTTTTTCTTCTAAGGCCGTACGACCATGTTGGCTATGTTTTGGGCATGACTGTATTTTGTAAATAAATCATGAATAGTTTTAGGAGTTTTATTTGTACATCTAATGGGAATTTATAGAAGTAAAGTGAACATAATTCATTTATCCTTTAAAATAATTACTACATGTAGCCAAACAAATAGTAGTAAAGATGATAATGCAATGAAGGAATGATACCATACTTTATCTTTAGCTTCAACATCGGCAATAACATACCTAGTTGCCATAATTTGTCAGCTTAATGAAATAACCTATCATCTAATGTTAAATTTAATTTCTGAGGAGGCCATGGCTTATTGGACAGTGAAAAAACATGACAAAGACTTTATGAATAGTGGAACGATACATAAATGTGGGTGGGGTATCTGTGCTAGCGTAGTAATACTACTGTAGCAGTAGTGCCGCAACAGTAGTATACATGAATTAAACGTTTAGGCCAACCGCTGTGATCCTTGAGGATCATTTAGCACTTCTTACAACTACTCGAGAATTGAGTTTTTATAGCCAGAATTTAAATTTTATAATCCAACAATGCCCATGATAGCCTTCAGTGTTATCCTGAATTATAACGAGGCCAAAGTGGGTGGAGCCTCATGAAGTCATCATTCTGACGATAATTATTGGTGAAGGTTTAAAGCCAAAATACGGTACCCGGCTTTTTTTTCTGTAAATAGGTAGGTAGATAGACAATAAATAAAAATTGCTTGACATTGGATATAGCAGTCATCAAATCAAGCTTGTCTACTACGTTTTTGAAAATTACCAACTATTCCCTACAGCTTGTCAATCTGATTGTGACCTATAAAGTAGACTGTAATTTCTTAGGAATTGCTTGACATTGGATATAGCAGTCATCAAATCAAGCTTGTCTACTACGTTTTTGAAAATTACCAACTATTCCCTACAGCTTGTCAATCTGATTGTGACCTATAAAGTAGACTGTAATTTCTTAGGAAACTTATTTTGAGAGTTAGACTAATAATCGAAGTGTTTTTGTATTTATTAACAATTTTGTTGGTTTGTTCATTATGACAATTATCAGTGGAGAGGTTTCAGAGTTCATAAAGGTGTACTGCTTTGCTTTTATTTAAACTTTTGTGTCATTGTTGGCAGAGGTATAGCCTTCTTTACGTATAGCCAATCACCGATCGAGAAAGAGGGAAGAAATGCCGTCATAAGTTACGTAAACAGTGCGTTCGAAACCTTTTCTCTGAGTAAGTTGGCCCGTCTTCAAAAAACGTCACTTTTACATTATAAGTACCAAATATATTCAACCTACGTAATGCAGAATATAGTCAAAATTTATGTGTAGATATAATGTGCATTCTGAATAAGCGTTATATTTATGAAATTCATAGATAAAAAATTATTGCGGAAAAACCGTGTTACAGGGGCCCTGAATCTCATAGTAGAGTCTCTCCCTAACCTCCTTCCCTTGCTCTTTGTGAGGTTGTGAATGGTAATGAAAACGGTTTAGAACTGCGAGCGGGATCGAACTTCCGACCTTCGAATCGTCAGTCGTAGATGTTATCCAACTGACTGCTACAATCCTTAGACTGCATTGGTCACCCCAAATGCCCATGTAGACCTTTCAGTCTTTGTGGCTACTAGATTTGCATTGCAGACAATGAGGATTTTGTGTGCTTGTATATGCCCTAGCAGACAGTTAGGTCTTGCTCTTGCTCAAAGACCATAGCAGACTATTAGGTCTTGCTTTTGCTCAATGACCATAGCAGAATATTAGGTCTTGATTTTCCTCAAAGACCATAGCAGAATATTAGGTCTTAATTTTGCTTTGTAATCCTGAGTCCGTTGGCTAGGGTTGTCATGCAGAGGTGCCTCAGTTGACAGTTTGGTCTTGTTGTCCAGAGATGTTTCAGCTGGCAGTTGGGTGTTATTTTCACTTATAGATGTTCTCGCTGGTAGTTGGGTCTTACTGTTACCCTGAGATATCCTAGCAGATAGTTAGCTATAATTCATAATTTTTGCCATGAGATAGCTTAGCAGGTAGCAGTTTCTTGTGGTTGCCCGGAGATATCATATAAGACGTTTGTGCCTAATTGTTAGCCATTGATGCCCTAGTAGCGATTGGGTTTTATTTTCACCCATAAGCCGTGGTAGACATTTGGGTGATATTGTTGTACAGGTATGCCCTAGACTAGAAGGCAGTTGGGTTGTATTATTGCTTGGAGATGTTTTAGCTATCAGGTAGGTGTTATTGTAGCTCATAGATGCCTTAGCAAACAGTTGGTTCTTTTTGTCACCAAGGGACTCTAGCAAAAAGTTGGATGCAAAAGTTGGATGCTATCGTCGCCCAAAGACTTTAGCAGACCGTATGATGTTATTCTTGTCCAGAGATATCCTAGTAGACAGTTGGGTCTTATTGTTGCATGGAAAGTCTCTAACTGACAGTTGGGTCTTATTGCTCCCTGGAGGTGGTCTAGCACACTGTTTAGTCTTAAATGCTTGAGCAAACAGTTGGATTTTACTGTCGCTGAGAGACTCTAGTAGATCCCCCAAGGATACAATTTGGTCTTACTGTTGCTTATAGTTTTCTTAGCGGTCAGTAGGATACTTCTATCCCCTAGAGATGATTTAGAAGACTGTTGCGTCTTATTCCTGGCCTTAGATGCCGTAGTTAACAGTTGCATTTTATTGTCTCTCAAAGTCTTAAATATGTAGCGTTTAGACCCCAAATTTTGAAGTCTTCAAATGAGAGGGGTGGACTGGAATTGTCCATACTTAGCTATTATTATTATTATTATTATTATTATTATTATTATTATTATTATTATTATTATTATTATTATTATATGAAAGATTACAATGAATGTTGCCTCGTATACTCTTGGAAAATATTCTTGATTATTGTTTTGATGTCTGACTAATTTAGTCAGAAACGTCACTTTTCCCTTAGTGCTTGATGTTATATTTGATCCAAAGGTCAAACGCCTAGGAGTTTGATGTCGTATAAAACCAGTGATAAGAAATTTGTCTTTAACTGTTACGTACTTATCTTATTATTGTTATTATTTTGAAGTTTTCATCGGTGAATAGAATTGTGTTGAGAATTATTATTAAATTCTTTGTTAATAGAACTAAAAAAAAAGTTATTCAGGGTTATCGAAATTGAGTGTATAAATGTTTCTGTTATAAATACTTTATGTAGTATTTATTTATTTCTGAATTACGAAGTATAAAATTGATTAACGAATTACTGTGATTTGATTCCTGAAATGGGAAGGATATAATTCCAGAACATCTGTAAGTAAAAGGACACAGCTATCAAACCTTTGTTCTCTAGTCTTGGGTAGCGCCGTAGCCTCTGTACATTGCTCTTACACTGCCTGGGGTTCGAGTTCTCTTGCTTGAAGGTACACTCTGGCAGATTATTCTATCTGCTTCCCTATTTCCTTTCCTCATTGGGCTACCTTCTCTGTTGGAGCCTTTGGCCTTATAGCATCCTGCTTTTCTAATTAGGGTTGTAGCGTAACTAGTAATGATAATAATGATAATGATTATTATTATTATTATTATTATTATTATTTATTATTATTATTATTATTATTTTCGCTACGGGTAACTATATGAAGTGATTTTCCTTCATCCGTCTGCCGTTAAAAACGAAATAAATCGAACACGATAAAGTGTTTTGATGGTTTTTTTTTTTTTTTTTTTTTTTTTTTTTTTTTTTTTTTTTTTTTATCAATATTTATCATAATTTCCCTATGATGGAAAACTGAAGTAATCTTTCCAAGGATTACGCACATTTAGCGTCACCGGAAGCGGTTTTCATTGTTCTCCTCCCCCCTCCTTCCCGCCTCTAACGTATACGCACGCGCTCACACACGCACATATCTTTCTTGCAAGGTGCCTTTGCCACGTCTTGACCTTGGTGCGTCGTCATTCAGGGAATGTCTTTATAACTTTAGAAGGGAATTACGTATATCTCCATACGCATATACAGTATATATATGTATATATATATATATATATATATATGTGTGTGTGTGTGTGTGTGTTTGTTTGTGTGTATTTGTGTATATATGTATGCATGTTTGCTAATGTAATAATTACATTATATATACATGTGAATACACACACACACACACACACACATATATATATATATATATATATGTATATATATATATATATATATGTGTGTGTGTGTGTGTGTGTGTGTAATATAACTATTACATTAGCAAGCATGCATACTTACATACACATATGGAGATTATATATATATATATATATATATAATGCGTGTGCATGCGTGTGTTCGTTTTTAGATATTTATGCATTCATGAATGATAACTATGTGAATGTGAAAGGTTTATATATTCAAGTTTTTTATAATTTAAACTATTTCATTTTATTGTGGTTCTTTTCTATCTTAAGAGACAAACTGTTTTCCCGGGTAGTAAGATAAAGCTCAGTTTTGTTTGAAAATTCCTGGAAATAGTTTTACATCGAATAGGTTTTTCCAGAGCAAAAATATTTCCCTTTTCTCTTTAATTGTAAACATTGAAGGTTTTGTCTGAATGATATTGACTGTCTTCCGCGTTTTATTTATGGTGCAGTTTTTCCTTGGATAACTATTTTGCCTTTATTTATACTTAATATATTTGTTCATTTATACAATAAAGCCTAGATGGAGAATTAATTAAAAGATATTTCATTTTATGTGAAGGCAATAACTATAATATACCATTTGTTTTTTATTGATATATTTTTGATGATTGTAGAACCTAAACTATTTTCTTCAAGCTTATCAGCAAAGGAATAGTGATACTTAAGTAATTGTTTCTGTACATCATTTTAATGAACTGGTTAAACTGATACTAATCATGATCATGAAGGACATTTCTGTCTATAGAGCCAGTAATATTTTCGGAACCTAATACCATTTAAAGGTTTAAAGGTTGCTCATGAATGGCAGAGGCAAGTGGCGACAATGCCCTAAGGCCGACCATATATACATATAATTGCATTATACATTTACCTTGGCTTACTTTCACACATGCAAATGTAGAAGTAAATGAAATGTAGTTCATTTCTTATTACTCTTGGTATGTATGACCAAAGGATTAGATGGCGAGATAAGGTGAAAGATGATATGGAGAGAAGAGGTTTGGTGGAAGAGTTTTAGGTTGTGGTGGCCGATGAACGCCAGACTAGGGTTCGAGTCCCGCTCAAACTCCTTACCTCATTTGGTCGCTGCAACCTCACCATCCTTTTGAGCTAAGGAGGGGGGTTTTGGGGAGCGTATAGGTCTATCTGCTGAGTCATCAGCAGCCATTGCCTGGATCTCCTTGGTCCTAGCTTGGGGGGAGAGGTGGCTTGGGCTCTAATCATATGTATATACGGTCAGTCTCTAGGGCATTGTCCTGCATGATAGGTCAATGCCACTGTCCCTTGCCTCTGCCATTCATGAGTGGCCTTTAAACCTTTAAACCTTTAAAAGGATGCCTTTGATCGAAGGCATTGGAAACGACGCATCAGGCAACCGACCCCTTAATATTAGTAAGGATAACGGTGGGAGAGAAGAAGAAATAGTATTTTATGGGAAATTGACGCTTATGTTAAGCAGTGTTTATTCAGCTATGTTAATTCTCCCTGTGGCTTCAGAACTACGTCGATCATAATTTGTAAAGTTCAGTTTGCATTGTATAGCTAGAGTGCCACCTATCAAAGAAATGAAATTTGCTCAGCGGAAATGCCTACGTTAGAAGCGTAGTAGTCTGTATCGTTGCTTTAGTATAGGAGAAAGACATCCCAAAATCAAGCCATTGTTCTCTGGTCTTGGATAGTGCCATAGCCTCGGTACCATGGTCTCTCGCCATCTTGGGGTAGAGTTATCTTGCTTGAGGGTACACTCGGGCACACTATTCTATCTTATTTCTCCTTCTCTTTTTTTTTCTTTTTTTAGAGTTTTTATAGTTTATATATGAAAGATTTATTTTAATGTTGTTACCGCTCTTCAATATTTTATTTTAATTGTTTTTACTTGTCTAGTAATTTCCTCGTTTCCTTTCCTCACAGGTCGATTTCCCCCTGTTGGAGCCGTCGGGCTTATAACATCCTCCTTTTCCAACTAGGGCTGTAGCTCAGCAACTAATAACAACAACAATGATGATAATAATAATAATTTACGATTGTAGTTACATAAAGGATATAATTAGCAGTTGCGGAACGCAAACCGTAACATTAGAAGGTATATAATCTCGGTTGTAGTTACTGCTTTGGTGACATCTGTTACTGTTCTCTCCATAGCAAACTAATGAAATAATTCGTAATGGGCGAACAGATTAAAGTTAATGGAAATATTAAGGAGTGACTTTAGATAGGAATGATGCTGTGTTTCATTTACCTCCTCGCATATATGAGCTGGAAGTGCATTTAATTGCTTTCGGTAAAGTTTGGTATTTAGTTCGTATTGTTATTATTGTATTTATTATTAATTGTTTTGTTATTCTTTCTTTTGGTTTGCTAATTTTATGAGTATTTTTAATGCTATTAAATCTTGTTACTTATTTTATTTCAATTATTTCTGTTCATAAGCTTTTTCTACGTTATTATTATTATTATTATTATTATTATTATTATTATTATTATTATTATTATTATATTATTATTATTATTACTTGCTGAGCTACAACCCTAGTTGGAAAAGCAGGATAGTATTAGTCCAAGGGCTCCAAGAGGGAAAATAGCCTTGCATCAATTCCATCTCCTGGACATAGATCTAGGGTTGCTGAATCTCTTAAAATAGATCTAGCATAAATTAGTGCATGGTGCAAATCATTTGGTATAAGGTTGAATCCTAACAAAACGTAAAGTAGGATGGTAAGTAGGTCAAGGACTCTGGCTCCTCAACATCCGGATCTCAGCATTGATAATGTTTCTTTAACTTTCAATGACTCTTTTAAAATTTTAGGTGTGATTCTCGACCGCAAATTTACTTTTGAGAAACACATTAGGTCTGTGTCTTCTTCAATTGCACAAAAATAGGCTTATTGAGAAAGTCTTTTAAGATATTCGGTGATCAATCTATTCCGAAGAAGTGTTTTAATTCTTTCATTTTACCTTCTTTCGAGTATTGTTCTCCTATCTGGTCTTCAGCTGGCGATTCTCATCTTAATTTGTTGGACAGGAATTTGCTGTCTATTAAATTTCTTATTTTTGATCTAGATATTAATCTCTGGCACCGTCGTTCAATAAGTTCATTATGTATGTTGCATAATTCTGAACATCCTTTACACTCAGATCTTCCCGGACAGTTCCATCCTGTTCGTAATGCTAAGTATGCCTTTAACTCTAATAGTCAGGCCTTCTCCATCATGAGGCTCAATAATACACAATACTCTAGAAGTTTTATTCCAGCAGTGACCAAGTTGTGGAATGACCTTCCTAATCAGGTAGTTGAATCAGTAGAACTTCAAAAGTTCAAACTCGCAGCAAATGTTTTTATGTTGGATAGGCTTACATGAGTACTTTTATAGTTTATATATGATATATCTGTTTTTATGTTGTTAATATTTTTAAAATATTTTATTTAAATTTTTTTTGCTTCTTATATCATTTATTTATTTCTTTATTTCCTTTCCTCACTGGGCTATTCATCCCTGTTATAGCCCTTGGGTTTATAGCATCTTAATTTTCCAACTAGGGTTGTAGCTTAACTAATAATAATAATAATAATAATAATAATAATAATAATAATAATAATGAGGAAAGGAAAAACTACAAGAGAACTTAAAGAACAATAACAACATTAAAATAAATCTTTCACATATAGACTATAAAACTTTAAACAACAAGAGGATTAAAACCTTAAAATAACAGGAGGAAGAGATACAAGATTAAATAGTGTGCGAGTGTACCCTCAAGCAAGAGAACTCTAATCTATTTTTGATATTCACTCATCTTCAGATGTTCAAGCAGTTTATAAGTTACTGTAGGCGTTCCGCTAAAAATAGTTCTGCCGTGACTAGCTTTAGAATTGAACATAACTCATGGCCGAATAATTATAATGCCTTCCTAAGCAATGTCAATTGCTTAAAGGAAGTTCTGTACAGTTCTGTACTTTGCCTTGAGCTTTAGTAATTACTGTATTCATTTAAGCTTTCTGTAGCAGTCAACTTTATGGTCAGTTTTTCAAGACTCAGTAGCTAATTAAGATTAAAAAAATCTTTAGATTGAAAGAGAATTGGAGGAAGGTTGATTCGTAGCGGAAGTATTATTCCTAATTATTAATAACCATCTTCTCTTTTTTTGACAGGTACGTAAATGCTTCTCGTAAAGGGGACTGGGGACTCCTCAGAATGTTATGGTAAAGTAATTTCAATCAATTTTAAAACGTGTATTGTAATATTTCTATCTATCTATCTATATATATATACATATATATATATATATATATAGATATGCACATATATATATATATATATATATGCACATATGTGTGTATGTATGTATACTGTATATATGTATGTATATATACATATATATATATACATATATATATATATATATATATATTGTGTGTGTGGTCTTAGTGCAAATTCAGCAATGTTCAATTTTGGCCGAGTAATCGAACACATTTTTTTTTTTTAACTCATTCGTCTGATTTTGTTTTATCGAACACATTCGAATACGTTTAATGGCATTCACATTGATCAGTGTATCGGAGGTGTTCTATGTCACTGGCATTTAGAAGTTCATCTCTCTCTCACACACACATCAGATATCCCAGTTCACCTGACGTCATTGCAGTCCATTGGATGCTTGGTTGACAGTTATTGTCTTCTGGATGGTCAGTCTTGTCAAGATAATGTCCTACTCATTATGTTCATTGGAATTATTGGGTCTTCAGTTCTTGTGGCAACAGAACTCAAAATTAGACGCTGTGTGTTTGTTTTATGAAGTGTCTGTGTTTGTTATTCGGAACAAAAAAAAAAGATTATTATTATTATTATTATTATTATTATTATTATTATTATTATTATTATTATTATTATTATTACTAGCTAAGTTACAACCACCCTAACTGGAAAAGCAGAATGCTATAAACCCGTGGGCTCCAACAGGGAAAATATTAGCCCAGTGAGAAAAAGAAAAAGGAAATAGATTACAAGAGCAGTAATGAACTTTTAAAATTAAAGGTTTTAAGAACAGTAACAACATTAAAACAGATCTTTTATGCATAAAGTACAAAAAGAGACTCATGTCAGCATCTTCATCATAAAAACATTTGTTGCAAGTTTGTAGTTTTGAAGAATTAAAGTAGTCGTGAATGAGGGAATGAATATTACTGGGAATTATCATGTTATGGTGTGTGTGTGTATATATATATATATATATAGTGTGTGTGTGTGTGTGTAGATGTGGATATCACTAAATAGCCTTTGAGACATCCAAAATCTTTGCAATTCTCTCTCTCTCTCTCTCTCTCTCTCTCTCTCTCTCTCTCTGCTTACTTTCTCCCTTTTGCTGTTTTTTTTTTATTTCGACCTTTGACAGCGCAGTACCTTGCATAACCCTGCTATGACCTTTTTGACCTTAATCATGTACTCTTGGGTTGGCAGTAGTAGATTTCAGGATGTCACGAGATCTTCCTGTAAAATTCTTTGAGGAATGGTATTATAACTGTATCTTTCATTTTAAAAAAGGTGCCTGTTGATAATTGAAAATAATTTACAGTATAGCAGTCATGTTTTTCTAAAATTAGAAAGAATAAATGTATATAACCATGCTTGCATCAACGTCACATTCTCTCTCTCTCTCTCTCTCTCTCTCTCTCTCTCTCTCTCTCTCTTCCCTTTTTTAACTGCATCGCCTCGGGATGTCATTATCCTCGGTAGGTGTTTAAACTATTCTTCCTCCTGTTATTTCTAGATCAAACTAGCAGAGCCATTCTGGAAGTTGTTTGTGCAAGAAGGCTGCTTAAAGGCTAGTCACTATTTACTGTAGGTTAAAACACGCTGTGTTTTCGTTTACTTTAACTGTGTGTATGTATGTGCGTAGGGGTAATGGGAACCTTGCCAGGGCTATTCTTGTAGTGAGTAGGAGTGAACGATTAAAGAGTAATTGTTTTTTTTTTTCCAAAATTGGAATAAAAATATTTGCCAAAATCTTACGTAATGGCATTGTTTAATAGCTAATAAAAGATAGAACTCCGTGATCTCTCTCTCTCTCTCTCTCTCTCTCTCTATATATATATATATATATATATGTATATTCTTCTTATAAATACTGTATAATCGTTTTATAAGTAAGTTTTATATCATTTGTTATATCGTATTTACATTTTTTTATATTGTAGTTTGTATTCTATTTTATAAATTTTGATTCGCTCAGCTTTCCTTCTAAAGTAACTTTACAGGATGTCAACTGGAAAGGTTATCTGGATGCATATTGGTATTGTTTGATGATCAGCCCATGTGTCAACTTTTATTTAACATTAGACAATTCATTTTTGTATTTGAAATCTTTTTTTTTTCTTGCAAATTTCAGTTTCATTGTATTATAGCTTTCATTATTTCATTACGATCTTACTTATGAGAAACATGATTTTTCATGATTATCAATAATATATAAAAATTATCAATTTTAAATGAATATATAAAAATTATCATTTTATCATCCAAGAAGAATATTTCACTAGCCAGTTTCCTTGTTTCATTACTGCCAAACAGTGTCATCGAAATCAAATATTGAAAATAACCAAATAAAGGAAGAAATTGAGAAAAGTATAATTATTTAAAGGTATAGAAATGAAAGTTATAAATTGAAAAAGATAAATTAAAAGATAAAAAGAAAATATATTTTTTCTCTTGTGTTGTTAGGTTGAGCCGCAGAATATATCGCTAAATATATAAAAATTATTTTATCATCCAAGAAGAATATTTCACAGATCGGTTTCATTGTATTAATATTGTCGAACAATGTCTAAGAAAAATCAAAATATTGAAATAACAAAATAAAGGAACAAAATGAGAATCTTTTAATAATTTAAATGTATAGAATTGAACGTAATAAAATAAAGAAAGAGCATTTAAAAGATAAGGAAAAGAAAATATATTTTCTCTTGTGTTGTTAGGTTGAGCTGCAGAATATATTGCTAAATATATAGAAATTATCTTATCACACAAGAAGAATATTTCACAGATCGGACAGTGTCTTAGAAATCAAATATTGAAAATAACAAATTAAAGGAGGAAGATTAATAAAATATGATAATTAGAAAGTCGAGAAAAGAACGTTATAAATAAAAAAAGATAGATTAAAAGATAAGAAAAAGAAAATGTAGGCCTATATTTTTCTCTTGCGCTGTTATGTTGGGCCGCAGAATATATTCTAATGTCGAGAACCTTTTCCTGCGCAGGACCGTCACTTTTGCTTATTATACGTCAGCTCAGTGAGGTTCTTAATGCACTTATGCCTTTCTTAATGTGGCACCTGAAATACATACCTTTTAGCATGCCATTTTCGGCCTTTGTATTGAGCTTTCGATAAGAGCTTGGACTATTAAGGGGGTGTTCCTTAAAGAGTATTTTCTATTTTCTGTGTTTTTTTTTTTTTTCACTGATTCGATTAACCTGAGAAATATGCATTAACTGGTATATTTTGTATATTGCAGTATATTTGTTTACGTATGCTATTAAACATGTTTGTGTAGTTGTGTGATGCGGGAAATTGAAGGTTTCATTTTTTTAAATGTCTTCATTATGAAAATTCATTAATTTCGTTATTTGAAATTCAAGAGACAAAAATTTCGTATAAGAAAATGTGTTTAGGTTAAAGAGATGGCCAGATAAACAAGGATTCATTACGTTTGATGTTGGAAAATTAAAGAGAGAAAAATTTCCTTTAAGACAGACAGTCGGCGTTCATTCTTGATGTAATTAAAATGACTTTCATCAATTTTTTTTTTTCACTAAGGGAAACTATACTGTATGTATGCACCCGGGTTTAAAAGTATCCATTTTGCATGTATCCTGATTGTTTTGATACATACATGTATGTATGGCTGTGCTTCATTGCGGTATTTTGTTTTTGCCTGGTAGCAAATGCCTCGGCAGCCCTTTCGCGGTTAGAGGTCAAGGTTTCCGTAATTACGTATTTCCTTTACTTCACTTCTTTGTGAACTAAAGAGTTTGTGTATCTCCTTCGTTGATAATGTGATGGTTTTGTTCATGTACTTGCGTTGACTTTTAATGTGACTTGTCTCTTTTTTAATCGTTTATTTCGACGCTTTTAACAACCTCACCATCATTGTGAGCTAAGGATGGATATATCTGCTGAGTTATCAGCAGCCATTGTCTTGCCCTCCTTGGTTCTAGCTTGGGTGGAGAGAGGGCTTAGTCGCTAATCATATGTACTGTATATATGGTCAGACTCTAGGACATTGCCTGTCCCTCCTTGGTTCTAGCTTGGGTGAAGAGAGGGCTTAGTCGCTAATCATATGTACTGTATATATGGTCAGTCTCTAATATGGTCAGTCTCTAGGACATTGCCTGACCCTCCTTGGTTCTAGCTTGGGTGAAGAGAGAGCTTAGTCGCTAATCATATGTACTGTACATATGGTCAGTGTCTAGGACATTGCCTGACCCTCCTTGGTTCTAGCTTGGGTGGAGAGAGGGCTTGGTCGCTACACATATGTACTGTATATATGGTCAGTCTCTAATATGGTCAGTGTCTAGGACATTGCCTGACCCTCCTTGGTTCTAGCTTGGGTGGGGAGAGGGCTTGGTCGCTAATCATATGTATATAATTTATATTATGGTCAGTCTTTATGGCATTGTCCTGCTTGATAAGGCAATGTCACTGTCCATTGCTTGTGACATTCATGATCGGCCTTTAAACATTTAAATAGGGGTGTTATTCTGGCACTACCCTTCTCCCCCCCCCCCCTTATTTACCTGCTGTGAGATGAAGCCTCTTGAAGAGGTTATCCTTCCTTCTTAAGTATTAGTTTGTGTAAGTGAATCCTGGTATCGGTTATGGTTATGGTAACCCATCCACGTATAGACCAAACATGGTGCTGCTTAACATCAGTGATCGAGGTATTAGTATTTTGTTCATACAGTAATTTATTTGGAGCCATTGGGAATGATTTCTGTCATCAATTTTAGAAGTGAGTTAATATTCATAACTTTGTTTCAATGAGAAATGAGTATTCTAAGACAATTTACTCTCTCTCTCTCTCTCTCTCTCTCTCTCTCTCTCTCTCTGCTTGTCTATTTCTAGTAACATGAGTGCATGAGCTGTTAATGCAGGATAATTACGAATGTCATAGAGCCGATGATTAGCTCATAACCAAAGCATCCTTAGTTGATATGAAGACGATCATGGTAATGAGGTTAATTGGGAAGATCAGAGAACGACTAGTAGTAGCAGCTGGTCCTCCTCCCCCTCCCCTCTCACTCCCCCTTACTGTTTTCATATCATGTTCCTAATGAGGTCATTAGGGCTTTAATTGTTGCTCTTCTCCCAGTACAAAGGCGTGGCAGTTAGTAAAATATGTACTCGGGATATATATATATATATATATATATACACACATACATACACACAAACACACATATATATATGTATATATATATATATATATATATGTATGTATCCTTGTTTTCATTCCTCTGGGCTATTTTTCCCTGTTGGAGCCCTTGGCCTTATAGCTTCATGCTTTCCCAACTAGTGTTGTAGCTTGGCTAGTAATAATGATAATTATCTGGGGTCTGTGGCCATGGGTTATATGTTGATATTGTTTATATATCTCCCTCCCGCCTTCTACCCTTAAAGAGGGCTGCTCAAAAATCGGTTTGAAATTAGATTTTTCCGCATCCTCGATTTGTTAAAAGATGTCTATTTTATTACTGTTTACTAATAGAACCACAATGGGTTTTGAAATAACGTGTCCTTGTCTCCCCCCCCCCCCCTCTCTCTCTCTCTCTCTCTCTCTCCTCTCTCTCTCTCTCCCCTCTCTCTCTCCAAATGATGCAATTTGATGCTTTTACATTATTACATTAAGCTGTTTTTCCTGACTTCTGACAAGACTATTTTCATAGAGCTAAAAGTAGAATGTTTTTCGGTTGGAGATCTAATTATTACTTCTTTGCATGATTGGTTGCTAATGTAAATGGCTATTTTTGTTTTTACCTGGAACTGACTATTTTTTTTTATTCATATTGAGGGTTAATGTTATAAAATCAACAGACGGAGGCTAATTTGCCTGTTTTTCTATTTCTTTTAAAGTGGAAATGCGTTTCAAATTAGCATAGATAAATTTTCTTAAAGTTCCAGTTCTGTAAAATATCCCGTTCTTTGGATGTATATATATATATATATATATATATATGTATGTATGTACAGTATACAAATTTGTATATGGAAGTATGACTGTGTATATGCTGTATGTGTATACTAATTTAGTTTGGTGATGGCTGGAAGGTTATAATTAATATAAAGAAAAATACCTCTGTTGAAATTGTTTTATGTGTATATATGGTTGTATATATTATTTAGTTATGTATGTATATATACACATACAGAGGATGATTGAACCAAGTACTTTGAACCTCTTAAAATAACTGCAAAGAATCAATATTTCCTGCTGATGTTGAATCCATGCGATTAAACTTCCCGATTTCGTATCCGAGTCGTTATTATTATTCATGGGAACTAATCCCATACAAATGACGGCACCTATGCGCATGATCTAGGTTAGTGGAGCGACACTTAATCTCCCAAATAGTTGTTTAATTGAAGCCATTTGGAATGCTGGTCCAGCTTGGCAACGCTACTAGTTCTTTTATGTATGTTTGTTTGCTTGATAGCCAAGGACGTTGCGTGTGGTAATGAGATGCATGCAATTGACTGTGGTCTTGAGAAGAATTCCATTTTAAGGTTGTTACCTCCACCAGCGAAGTTGGTAGGAGGTTATGTTTTCGCCCGTGTTTGTGTTTTTGTTTGTGAACAACTTCCTGGCCACAATTTTAATCGTAAAGTAATGAAACTTTCAGGGATTAATTTTTATTAAAAAAGCTGGAAATAATTAAAATTTTGAATCTCAAGGTC
>NC_090757.1:2998183-3005460 GCF_036898095.1 Palaemon carinicauda
CATAGCGGTGATGTATGATAATTTCGATCTGCCGGTTTTCTAATATTATACACACACACACACACACACACACACACACACATATATATATATATATATATATATATTTATACATGCATACATATACACACACACATACATCCATCCATGGACACATACATACAAAACTATAGATAGATAGGCAGAAAAATAACTGAACTGTCTTCAAAGATTGAACAACATTACAAGGTAAATTCTGGACAGGGGTTGTGGCCCATCTTTCAGATGGAACACGTGCAAAGAAGTACCCATGTATTAACGAGAGCTCATTGGCATAATCTCTCAGTTGATCCCTACCCTGGGGTACCTTCCCATTCAAAAAATGCCCGGTATGAATAGAAAGGGTTGAAGACCACATTCTGAATGGCTTCGTTCCCTCTTCTCTACTGACGATGATGCTGCTGTCTTTTATAGTCTTTGCGTCAAACCTCGCGTATTTTGGACCGATTGATTTTGTAGTTTAGACTCGTAAATGCAATATTTGTTATTTTATACTTATTTTTTTTCTGAAAGTTTGAGGATTTATTGCTATGATCTTAAGATATATTTATATTTTTTTTACTCTATTTGATCTATTTCCTTTCCCCACTGGGCTATTTTCCCTGTTGGATCCCTTGGGCTTATAGCATTACGCTTTTTTAACTAGGATTGTAGCGTAGCTAATGATAATAATAATTTTATTAATAATAATAATAATAATAATAATAATAATAATAATAATCATAATAATAATAATAACTGCAAAATCAGAGAACATTTCAATGACCTTCCTCGCTTTCTTGATTTGCAAGAGGAACCAGCGTTAATAATAATAATAATAATAATAATAATAATAATAATAATAATAATAATAATAATAATAATAATAATAACGTAAAATCAGAGAACATTCCAGTGCCCCGCCTCGCTTTCTTGATTTACAAGAAGAGGAACCAGCAGAATTGCAAGGCTGTCACTCTCCCAAACTGCAGAATGGAGTAGGAACATTCCAAGGGCGTCGTCATCCTGCTCTTAAGCTCAGAGGCGATTACGGATTTGAGGGGAGGATGCGATGGCGAGGTGCCTGGAGGTCGAGGAGGAGCTGCTGGTGTTATTACCACCATCTGACCGATATCTTTCGCTTGTGCTTGGTGGAATGACGAGGTCTCTCTCTTTCTCTGGGTGGATTTCTCTGATTTTACACGGACTAAGAGGAGGAGGAGGAGGAGTAAGAGGATGGATGGGTAGGGTGAAAGAGGAGGGAATGGGCAAGGTGAGATAGGAGTGGATGGGGTGTCGGGGAAAGAGTAGGGTGTGAGTTATGGGTGAAGTAGGAAGGAGAAGGGGTGATGGTGAAAAATGAAGGGATGTGGTGAAAGTGGTGGGGATCGGTGGGGTGAGGTAGGAAAGGATGGGGTTGGGGTGGAAGAGGAAGGAGTCGCGTAAAAGAGGAAGGGATAAGGAAGAAAAGGGAAGGGATGGGGTGAAAGAGTAGGGTGTGGGGTGGGAGGGAAAAGGGATGGGTGGGGTGAAATAGGATGGGGTGATGGTGAAAAAGGAAGAGGTGGGGTGAAATAGGACGGGATGGGGTAGCGTGAAAGAGGAAGGGGTGAGGAAGAAAGTAGAAGGGATGTGGGTGAAAGAAGAGTGGTGGGGTGAACGAGGACGGTAAGGGGTTATGGTTAAATAGGAAGGGGTAAGGAAGAAAGTTAAAGGGATGGGATGAAAGAGGAGGGGAAGGGGTTAAGGTGAAAGAGGAAGCGATGGGGAAGAAAGTGGAAGGGATGATGTTGAAAGAGTAGGGTGTGGGATGGTGGTGAAAAAGGGAAAGGGTGATGGTGAAAGAGGAAGGGTGGGGGTGAAAGAAGAATGGATGGAGTAAAAGAGGAAGGGTTGAGGTGAAAGATGAAGGGGTGAGGGTGAAAGAGGAGGGGTGGCAAGGGGAAGTACTCGCCAGCTGCTGCCTATTACGCCTTACACTTCATCGCTTTCCTGCAAGGTACGTCTTTGTCACTTGCAAAAAAGACATGGACAAGCAATAAGAAATTTGACTTTATTGTTTTTATTCAAGAAGAATTTTTTGTTACAATACAGAGTTTACTCCACCAACGAAGTTTAAGGAGGTCATGTTTTACCACCTGTTTGTGAGTTTGTGAGTTTGTTTGTGAACATCTTCCTGGCCACAATTTTAATCGTAGAGTAATGAAACTTGAAGGGATCAACTGTTACGTGAAAAGCTGGAAAGTATTAAATTTTAGAAGGTCAAGGTCAAAGGTCAAGCAAATTGTCCAATTCACGTAATCCGCCATAAGTTTGGATATCGTTCTCACAAAGACTCCAAACTTGGTTCATATTTGAGTGTATGAACATCCACGCTAATTAATACATGTTAAGGTCAAGGTCAAGGTCGAGCAAAAGGTCGAGAAATAAGCTGCCGCGGCGGAGGTCTGCGCCCTACTGAGTTCCCCTTTCATTTTATTTATGTTTAGCTTATTTCAATATTTCACAAATTTCAGTATTTTACGAAATTTTATCGCTAAATATTCGCTGAACTATTCATCATATTCAATAGTAATATTTTGCTTTAGAGATTCTGAGATGGGAAGTTTTTCATTTTATTTTTTTTTTCGTTCTATAATAAATGATTAATGATTATTATTTTTTTTATAATATTGTATCTCTGCTTGCACGTAAAACTATTTAGTGTTCATTTGTTGCAATAATACTTGGATGTACGCATTTAATGGTAACACTTGCCGTATAATAATGCGTATTTTAAAAGCATGTATTGTAACCCCTAGGGAAATTATGCACATTTGGTACAGAATGTAATGCATTTAGGTTTTACATCGTGTTTTAGGGCCACTTTTGTTATATTTTATTTTAGGTTTTATATTTTTCCTCTTTTTTTTTTTTTTTTTGCTGTTAATTATAATTATGAATTATATTTTTACTTTTTCTCAAGTCCTGCTTTCGCTCTTTGGTTAATTATTTGATCATCATATCCTTCGTCACATTTCCCCGTTCTAGTCTTATAAAAAGTTATTTATTCATGATTCCAATTGATATTTTTATCTGAATTTTATGCAGACTAAAAGCTGCGAAGATTTGTGCCTTTGGTAATTTAATATATATATATATATATATATATATCATGTGTGTATGTATATGTGTATGAAACTGTGAAATGTCTACCCCTGCTAGGATTCGAGCACATATAAGGATTGTATAATCCCCATTTTTGGTATAGAATATACACAAGGTAGAAGTATTGAAAAAGACTCGTGCAGACAGACATACACACCCAATGTGTGTATATACAGTATATATATATATATATATATAGAGAGAGAGAGAGAGAGAGAGAGAGAGAGAGAGAGAGAGAGTGGGTGTCCAGAAATCTGGAATTCTAATTCGAGGAAATTTCCATCTCTAATGTTGCCTTGATGCTTCCAGAATTATCGTGCCTCATATACCTGAAGAGAGAGAGAGAGAGAGAGAGAGAGAGAGAGAGAGAGTGGGTGTCCAGAAATCTGGAATTCTAATTCGAGGAAATTTCCATCTCTAATGTTGCCTTGATGCTTCCAGAATTATCGTGCCTCATATACCTGAAGAGAGAGAGAGAGAGAGAGAGAGAGAGAGAGAGAGAGAGAGAGTGGGTGTCCAGAAATCTGGAATTCTAATTCGAGGAAATTTCCATCTCTAATGTTGCCTTGATGCTTCCAGAATTATCGTGCCTCATATACCTGAAGAGAGAGAGAGAGAGAGAGAGAGAGAGAGAGAGAGAGAGAGCTCAACCCAAGTTTGTGACCCCTCATTAAATAACTCTGTGGAAAACCGACACCTTTCACGGTCTTTATGGAGATCCCTTCCCTCGGTCCTCCCCCCTCCTGTTTTCTTTCTTTTTTCCTACGTAGGAGGGAGGTGGGGTGAGAGGGAACATGGAGAAAGAGAAGGATGTGCCACCCAAAATCCCTTATTTCATCTTGCCTTACCCTCGTGGCATCCTTCATCATCCCCCCCCCCCACTCGGAGAAAAGACATAACAGATGCTGAGCCCTTGGATGTTGTGGGGACATATATATTCTCTCTCTCTCTCTCTCTCTCTCTCTCTCTCTCTCATCTGCCTATGATGATAATATTTATAATACACTTTAATTTAGATCATGGTTATACGGAATGCATATAAGAATAGATTTTTACCTTTCTTTTTCATCAAATGGTGCCTGGTTTGTGTGTAAACATAATTTATTTTGGTGTGTCCTTACCCCGTTTTATATATATATATATATATATATATATATGGTAATCTTTACAAGCTATTTTTACTTTTTTCCTATTAATTTTGGTGATGGTTGGAGTGTTCTTAATGCATGTTGTTATTAAAAGGCTCAGTGTGGTAATATTGTAATATTATACGAGAGTGCATAGACTTGAATTATGAGAGAGAGAGAGAGAGAGAGAGAGAGAGAGAGAGAGAGAGAGAGGTTGGAGGTATGAACATCTGGCTGTGCTCTAGTTTGAGAAGGATCGCTACCGTTTCGTGAAGTGGTCTTAAGGTCGAATTCCCTTTGGGTACCTGAGCATAGATCAACCTTACCGACCGTGGCACGCGCATTGTTCTCATCATCGTCAGAAGGATGAAAGGTTGACGGTTACAGAGAGCAAGTTTCCTACGAGCATTTACAGAGGACACTAGTCCTGCTTTTTAGAGTTGCTAGGGATATCTAGGACTCCTCCGTAGGTCATCGGAATTGGATAATATTCAAACAATCAAACGTAAAGGAACTAAAACTGTCGCAGTCAACAGTGTGTCCTGGGAAATCACCGTGTCGGAGGCAGCTGCTCTTCATGGTTGATGGATAAGGTCGACCTCCTGTTGGTCATATACGTAATTATGGGCTTTAATGGTGGCACGCGATAGCCTTGGGCCATCTAACGCAAGCTATAGTTTATCTGAGCTTGTGTATCTAGGATATTCGTTACATTATCTCTTTAATTTTAAAACTGGTGTGATATCACTCAAGTTCTTAGTTTTGGGGTATGATTATGCTTTAAGGGAGGTTTAGTATGATGTCACTGATGATGGTAGAGACGGGAGGAGATTGGGAGGTTAACAGAGGGAGTTGCAGGGGGGTGCGGTTGCGGGAGGCAGGCATGTGCCAATGTCATAAGGTCGAGATGTCCCTCTTGGGGTGTTGGAAAATGGGCTTTACTGCGGCACGCGTACAGAGCAAGGGAGGTAAAGGGGAGTTTTTTTGGGGGGTTAGCTTTCGGGTGGTATTTGGGGGAGGGGGAGAGGGAGTTCAGAGGGGCATTAGATTGGTCAAGCGCAACCAGCAACACCTGGCTTCGAGGGGAGGGAAGGAGGAAGAGGGAGGAGTTGGAGAGATAGGGAGGAAAAACATCAGTGACAGTGATGAGGAAAAAGCAGGAGGAGGAGGAGAGAAGATGGGACGAGAACTGGTTTTGAATGGGTGCTTGATTTAAAAAAGAAGGCAAATTGAAAGATTACTCTGCTGGTTTCCTGCAGGAGTCGTTGCGTCGAGTGAGATCCTCGAGTTGGAAAAGGGAAAATTAGGAAATAACTTGTTTCCTTATCAACTGTTTCGAGGCTTCATGGGGAGTCTCATCAGCATTTACTATGAGGGGTTGCTTAACTGTATGAGGTCTTGATGTATGTTAAGGAGGGAATTACCCATCTCTGTAGAGGGAAATAGGAGGAAACAAGCATTGAGAGAGAGAGAGAGAGAGAGAGAGAGAGAGAGAACGGACAAACATTAACCCAGAGAGAGAGAGAGAGAGAGAACGGACAAGCATTAACCCAGAGAGAGAGAGAGAGAGAGAGAGAGAGAGAGAGAGAATATGTAAGGAGAGGCACTTGAGAGAGAGAGTGAGGGAGAGAATGGAAATCAAGGGTGTATCAGAGGGGTGTGTGAGGAGGAATCACAAGTGGAAGTGTGGAAGGTGGATGAGAGAAGAGAAAAGTGAGGAGGAGGAGGAGGAAAGAAGTGAGGAAAGGCCTCTTGACAGTGAGGAGCTTTATCAGGAGGTCGAAGAGCGAGAAATTCGAGACTTAGAATCTTCGATAACGAAAGATAAAGTATATCAGATGTGTGAAGCAAGAGAAAGAAAGATAAAGATTTTGGGATACGATGTTTTTTTTTAGCTTTTGAAGAGATTATTATTATTATTATTATTATTATTATTATTATTATTATTATTATTATTATTACATGAGCTGCAATCCTAGTTGGTAACTCAGGATGCTATAAGCCCAAGGGCTCCAACAGGGAAAAATAGCTTAATAAGGGAATAGATAATCTAAAAGAAAAGTAATTAACAATTAAAATAAGGCATTTTAATAACAGTATCAACATTAGAATAGATTTTTATACTTAAACTATAAAAAGACATTTATTTTTCTTTTTATAATGATACGAACCAAGATATGGATTAAAAATTGGGTTATGTTGTCCTCTAGTTCCTGGAGAACTAAATAAAGTTGAATCATTTATATGCAGTAAATTCTAATAGTCATGCCTTCTTCATCATACTGTAAGGCTCAATACTACACAGTATTCTAGAAGTTTTATTCCAGCTGTGATCATGTTGTGGAATGATTTTCCTAATCGGGTAGTTGAATCGGTAGAACTTCAAAAGTTCAAACTTGCAGCGTATATTTTTATGTTGAACAGGATGACATAAGTCTCTTTTTGTAATATGTATTTGAAATTTTTATTTCAATGTTACTGTTCTAAAAGTGTTTTATTTTAATTGTGCATTGCTTCTCTTGTAGTTTATTTATTTCCTTATTTCAATGGGCTATTATTCCCGCTTGGAGCCCTTGGGCTTATAGCATCCTGCATTTCCAACTAGAGCTATAGCTTAGCTAATAATAATAATAATAATAATAATAATAATAATAATAATAATAATAATAATAATAATGTTCATGATCATGATGCGATGAGTATGGTAATAATAATAATAATAATAATAATAATAATAATAATAATAATAATAAGTACTGGTTCCTTCGAAACGACCGTAACTTTTGTTGCTGAGTAACTAAATCCGGTCCTTTCCCCCAGCGGATTGCAATGCTAATCCATAGTAATCCCCTTGCAATGGAGATATAACGGTTGCCCAGATCCTCTCCGAGCAACATGCGAGTCGGAGTGCATGGAATTAATTGGGAAATAAGAGAAAAGGTCTCTTTTGATGGCTGCTTTATTCCCTCGCTTGGTGTAGTTCGT
>NC_090757.1:3015960-3028460 GCF_036898095.1 Palaemon carinicauda
CCTTTGGGCAGACAAACATAATTCAATAGATTAGCTGCACACAAATGGCTATGTCTTTAGGGCCATCCCACCAAATTCATATTTGATTGCACCTTCTAATCCACATCTATGCAGCCGAAAAAAAAAGAAAAAAAAAACAGCTAGCTGACTTAGATCTTATCTGCTTCGCATAGCCCTGAGATAGCCATTTTTACTTCCGCCAAAGTTGTTAGAAGGTTATGTTTTATCCCTGTTTGCGTGTTTGACAGTGTGTGTGTGTGTGTCCGTTTATGTAAAAAGCTGAAAATGATTTAATTTGGAAAGGTCAAGGTCAAGGGTCACGGTCAAGCATGATGTCCAATTCACGTAATCAGCCAAAGGTTTGGAAATCGTTGTCACAGAGACTTCAAACTTGGTTCATATTTGAGTGTATGAAAATCCACGCCCATTAATACATGTAAAGGTCAAGGTTAAGCAAAAGGTCGAGGAATAAGCTGCCGCGGCGGAGGTCTGCGCTCTACTGAGTGGATGCAATAACTAAAGTTGCAGAAGCAGAAGACTCCCTCTAATGGAATATTCTTCTCTCCTGCTAAACCCACATATTGCCTCCTCTTATGTTATTAATATCTTGTCTTTCAGTTGTGTATAATTTTCAAATATCTTAGCAGTCAGTGGAGAAAGGACGGACACAGAGGGCGTGTTAAAAAACAATTAAAAGATTAATTTCCATTTTTTCCTTGTTGAACTAATTCTCCTCTTAGAACACTCGCCAAGCAAATACTTCTCACATCTGCTCAGTTCGGAGATTTCATCTTTATCTCTAACGTTAGGTTTTGACATTCAATTCTGCTTCCATAATACTCTTATTTGAATTAGCTCTTCTATTTTCTCCCTTCCTCTCCACTTTCCTTCCGGACTGGACAATCTGCGGATATATGTCCTCTTCATCGGTCATTGCATGAAAATATGTTCTCTTGGAGTTTAAAAACGAATACCATCTCCGGCGCAGGGTTGCCAGGTTTTCTATATGAGAAAAGGCCAACTTCTAATGAACTGCAGCTTTAAAAGGCCAACCCATTATTAGAAAAAGTCCAAAAATATAGTATTTAAAGCAAACATTTTTTCATGACATTATTAAAGGGCAACTAACTACAAAAAGGCCAAAATTTGATTTTTTCTTTGGCCTGAAAAAAGGCCAACCTGGCAACCCTGCTGTGGCGTATTACAAATTCAAAATAAATGTCTGCATTAATTACCATTCTAAATTTTGAAACATAGAAACTAATAAAAATCAGAATCTTTCTATAAAATCCGGCATAAACTGACAAGTATTTATGAAAATCACTGCAAAATAAATCTTATTAAATTCCAACCAACTATATATAGCATAAACACCTCAAACACTACGAATCTAACGAATGGCAAATATACTTATCAATCAGGCTAAAAATACCCATGACCTATCTTTTGGAGGTTTGAAAAAAAAAGGACGCACAATATCTGGGTCAACACAGTGACCTATTTCTGCGGACCCAATAGCGCCTCTCCACCTTGCTCTCTTTGAGACACTAGCACACACAAAGGACTTGATGACCCATGAATCAGGTCACGATTTAACCTGAGAATATTCTGAAATATTTAAGAATTTGTTGTTTCCATAATTTGGAAATAAGTATCAGTAAAATGTCAATGACTGGCAGGGAAATTTTATTTTCCATAATTATGAAAGGAATATATAACGGGGACAAAGGAAAGGAGAGAGAGAGAGAGAGAGAGAGAGAGAGAGAGAGAGAGAGAGGTTCTTTTTAAAATGAACAGTAACTAAAACACAGATAATAACTTTTCCAAAGAAATAATGTCAAAACGAAAACATGAGACCTTTAAATGCATAGCTATGACACATAAGAAGCAGTTGTTCAAGAGACCTTTAAGATCTAACTAGGAAAACGACACTACAAATTCAGACCACTGTTCTCTAGTCTTGGGTAGTGTCATAGCCTCTGTACCTTGGTCTTCCATTGTCTTGGGGTAGAGTTCTCTTACTTGAGGGTGCACTAGGGCAAAGTATTCTATCTTAATTATCTCTCTTGATTTTATTTGATAAGTTTTTATAGTTTATATATGAAAGATTTATTTTAATGTTATTACTGTTCTTAAAATATTTTACTTTTATTGTTAATTTCTTCTCTTGTAGTATATTTATTTCCTTTTTTCCTTTCCTCAATGGGCTATTTTCTTGTTGGAGCCCTTGGGCTTATAATATCCTCCTTTGCCAAATAGGGTTGTAGCTTGGCAAGTAGTAGTAATAATAATAATAATAATAATAATAATAATAATAATAATAACAATAATAATAATAATAATAACAGGGGGGTTGTTGGGCGGTCCTCCCCAAAAAATGAACGAGGATGATAATGATGACAAATTATAAAAATCATGAAATTCTTCCCCAATCCCAAAAAATTCTTCTCTTTATGCTAAGGACAAATGCCATCATCATAAAACTTCTGTCTCCGCTACCGCCCACATTCTTGTATCCCGGTTACAAAGGACTTTCGACCAGTTCACAAACCAATAAAAGAGGCAAATAAAATTATTGCAGTCTTTGCATGAACAGGAGCAATTGCAACAAACTTAAATAATCAATGGATCATGATTTGATAATTATTAAAGCATTATGTTTACTTTATATACATAGTGGGTGCGCATACTGGTTTAGTATGAGGAGAACCATAATCACTATATCAATAGCATCCGGAGAGAGAGAGAGAGAGAGAGAGAGAGAGAGAGAGAGAGAATGCAAATGGGTATTTAAGTTTAGAGTAGATTTATAGGCAGTGGGTTGTCCAGGGCACCAGCCACCCGTTGAGATATAACCGCTTGAGAGTTATGGAGTCCTTTGACTGGTCAGAGAGTACTACATTGGATCCTTCTCTCTGGTTACGGTTCACTTTCCCTTTGCCTACACATTTACCGAATAGTATGGTCTATTCTTTACAGATTCTCCTCTGTCCTCATACACCTGACAACAGTGAGATTACCAAACAATTCTCTTTCACCCAAGGTGTTAACTATTGCAATGTAATTGTTCAGTGGCCACTTTCCTCTTGGTAAGGGTAGAAGACTCTAGCTATGGTAAGCAGTTCTAGGAGGATACTTCAAAATCAAATAATTGTTCTCCAAGTCTTGGGCAGTGCCATAGCCTCTGCACCATGGTCTTCCACTGTCTTGGATTAGAGTTCTCTTGCTTGAGGGTACCCTCCGGCACTATTCTATCCTATTTCTCTTCCTCTTGATTTGTTAAAAGTTTCTATAGTTTATAGAAGAAATATTTATTTCAACGTTACTGCTCTTGAAATATTTAATTTTTCCTTGTTTTCTTTCCTCACTGGGCTATTTTCTCTGATGGAGCACCTGGGCTTATAGCATCCTGCTTTTACAACTAGGGTTGTACTTTAGCAAGTAATAATAATAACAATAACAGCATCCGTTGAGAGAGAGAGAGAGAGAGAGAGAGAGAGAGAGAGATAAATGCAAATGGGTATTTAAGTTCAGAGTGGATTTAACGGATCTTAAGACGTCTGGAAACTCCTTCCAAAGTTCTTTGTTGACACAAGTCGAAAGGATTTCCAAAAGTGGGAGACAATTTATTTGCTTTAAACATGGAGAGAGAGAGAGAGAGAGAGAGAGAGAGAGAGAGAGAGAGAGATTAATATACATATTTTTTTAAATCCTGATTTTAAAAAAAAAATGACGCTCAATACGGTCTCTTCACACGTCAGTTACAAGTTATGTGCCTCTATAATATACACATTTAGCATGAGTTTACCGAAAAATAATATATAAGGAAAAACTTGTGATTTAATGAATGAATTAATAGCTATATTCTCTCATTGAAAATAATCAAACAACTACTTGAAACATAGTTTAAAAACACTAAATTTTTCTGCTGATGAACACGTATTGTCTTTTCAAGTTGAAATTTAATGTTATTAAATCCAGTAAAATTAACAGGATCTTTAAAATTTAAAATGAATTAGAAAATTGAATGTGTACAAAAGTTACAATTATGTATCAAAAGAAAGTTGCAGTCCCAAGCATATTATCAAGTCCCACAGTTGGGAATCTGGAGGATCTTAGAAGGTTCCTACGTCCCAAAATCGTTCCCATTGACCTGTCCATCCTGCATCAACCTGTTGTTATTATTATTATTATTATTATTATTATTATTATTAGTAGTAGTAGTAGTAGTAGTAGTAGTAGTAGTAGTAGCTAAGCTACAACCCTAGTTGGAAAAGCAAGATGCTATAAGGCCAAGGGCTCCAAGAGGGAAAAATAGCCCAGTGAGGAAAGGAAATAAGGATATAAATAAACGATATGAAACATAATGAACAATCAGAATAAAATATTTAAAAAACAGTAACATCAAAACAGATATTTCATATAAAAAATATAGAAAGACTTATTCCAGCTTGTTCAACATGAAAACATTTACTGCAAGTTTGATCGTTTGAATTCCTGCAGATTCAATTACCAATATAGCCCAAAAATCTTGGGGTTGTTGTAGCCTATTGGAAACACTCCTGCCTGGCGATTTGCTAGACTGGGGTTCGAGACCCGCTCAAGCTCGATAGTTTCTAGTAGTGCCTACAGCCTCACCATCATTGTGAGCTAGGGATGTGGGTGTGGGAAAGTCTATATGTATATCTACTAAGTCATCAGCAGCTATAACCTGGCCCTCCCAGGTCCTAGCTTGAGCGAAGAGGGAGCCTGGGTGCTGATCGTATGTATATACTGTGTGGTAAGTCTATGGTAGTGTTACTATTATTATTATTATTATTATTATTATTATTATTATCATTATTATTATTATTATTATTATTATTACTTGCGAAGCTACAACCCTAGTTGGAAAAGCAGAATGCTATAAGCACAGGGGCCCCAACTGGGAAAATAGCCCAGTGAGGAAAGGAAACAAGGAAAAATAAAATATTTTAAGATCAGTAACAACATCAAAATAAATATTTCCTATATAAACTATAAAAACTTAACAAAACACAGGAGGAGAAATTAGAATAGTGTACCCGAATGTACCCTCAAGCAGTGTTACTATCCCTTGCATCTACCATCCACGAGCGACCTTTAAACCTCCTCTTATATGTTTCACGATAAGACAATGCTGGAGGTCCTGGAAAGCAAAGCACAACTCTTCCAGTCTCCGACAACTCCCGGAAAAAGAACGACGACAGTAATTATATCCTCAAGAAGCGAGAAACTTGCAACCATCCAATAATCAATAACACTCAATAGAGACATTCACATAAACTGACTATAATACAAGGCACTCATTAACTCCTTTGGCCTTCATCGATTTCAAAGGACTCTATTCAAGAATGAATGGGATTTCAAGGCCAAAGCACTCGGCCCGGAGAAGGTCGGTCATTCACCGCAGTTTTTGGAAAATTTAAGACGCAGTAATGAATAGCAAGACATGACGTGAAATTTGATAGCTTGGGTGTGTTATACAGAAAATATATTTTTAATGATAAAATTTGATTTCTGAGGGAATCATTACCATCTTCATGGAATATTATAGATTTACTAATCTTGGGGGAATATTACACACACATATATATAGGTATATATTATATATATATATATATATATATATAATATATATATATATATATATATATATCAAACACACACACACACACACACATATATATATATATATATATAGAGAGAGAGAGAGAGAGAGAGAGAGAGAGAGATTACATATAAACCTACTTTTTATTTCCTTATTTCTGACAATATAAGTTAACAAACTATAATGCCTACGTCAGGAACAGATTTTCAAAGAAAAAAAGCCATTTTTCTCATAGCCATCGGTGGACTAGACATTTACCCAGGATACCAAAAGGAACATCGAATCCCTGAGTATAGTAAGCTGGATTACTTTAGGCTTAAAACAACCCCTTTTCCCTTCAGTTACAGTTACCTATATATACAGAGATTAATTCTATTATCACAATTATCGCAGATGACTTGACAACTGTCTTAACCTACAGTAGCTTTAGAACTCTGTTTACTGTATTGTATAAGAACTCGGGTCTATTGTATTGTATAAGAACTCGGTCTACTGTATTGTACCGCACGTGCTTCATACGGTGTAATGCTACTGTCTTTTTTATCATTCGTTCTCTCCTGCACTAATAGAAAAACCTGCTTAAGCTTGCCACTGCATGTTTCAATTGTCTGAATTTTTGTGACATTGTTGCTCTCAACTATTTGTATATAAACTCGTTAACTTACTGCTTTTTTATCTCTCACTCTCTCCTGCACTGATAATAGAAAAAAACTGTTTAATCTTGTCATTGTATGTTTTACATTATTTGAATTTTTGTGACATTGTTACTCTCAACTATTTGTATATAAGCTCGTTATCTTATTGCTTTTTACCTCACTCTCTCACACTGGTAATAGAAAAAAGAAATGTTTAAGCTTGCCATTGCATGTTTCAGATTGTTTGAATATTTGTGCTATTGTTGCTCTCAATTATTTGTATATAAGCTCATTATCTTATTGCTTTTTTATCTCTCGCTCTCTCCCCACACTAATAACAGAAAACCCTGTTTAAGCTTGCCATTGCATGTTTCAGATTGTTTGAATTTTTGTGACATTGTTGCTCTTAACTATTTGTTTATAAAATGGTTATCTTATTGCTTTTTTATCTCTCACTCTCACCGGCACTGATGACAGAAAAACCCGTTTAAGCTTGCCATTGCATGTTTCAGACTATTTGAATTTTCTTTAACATTGTTACTCTCTATTTGTATAAAAGTTCGTTATCTTATTGCTTTTTTATCTCTCCCTCTCTCCCGTACTGATAACAGAAAAAAAAAACTGTTTAAGCTTGCCATCACGTGTTTCACATTCTTGGAATTTTTGTGATATTGTTGCTCTCAACTATTCGTATATAAGCTCATTATCTGTTGAATAAACTTCACTTACATTCACTTCACCTCTCTGTAACTACCTAACAGCCACCTCACAAAATATATAGGAAACTAGGCTATTCTTCTATGGATATATGCAAGCAGTCCCTTACTTGTAACGTTTCTACGATAGAGAGACTTTGTACTAACTTTGCTATGACATGAGGGTGAATCACTAAAATCAAATATAACCCAGAGAGTAAATTAATTTTTTAGTGTTAAATGTACCTAGTTAAGCTTTTCCTATTACTTTCAAAGCGCATACAAATTTTCATCAATAATTGTAGGCTGAGGTTGACAGCATTTACCCATCTCGAACCTGGAATGTGCCCACCACACTTAAAAACCTACAATTTTTCATCAAGAATTTTGGGCTGAGGCTCATAGCATATACCCATCTCGAACCTGGAATGTGCCCACCACACTTAAAAACCTACATTTTTCCATCAAGAATTGTGGGCTGAGGCTGATAGCATATACCCATCTCGAACCTGGAATGTGCCCACCACACTTAAAAAGCCTACAAATTATTAACAAGAATTTTGGGCTGATGTTGATACCATATACCTGGAATGTGCCCAACACAATTAAAAAGATTACAAATTTCCATCAAGAATTGTGGGATGAGTGATAGCAAATACCCAATGTCGAACCTGGAATGTTCCCACCTCAGTTAAAAAAACCTACAAATTTTAATCAAGAACTGTGGGCTAAGATTGATATAGTACTGTATATACCCATCTCGAACCTGGAATGTGCCCACTACAGTCAAATAATATTCACTGACTATGTCTAAAGAGATGCAAACTGAATTTAACCGAACGTGCCACAGGTGTTCAAGTTCGCTCATGCATCAAATCCAGAATCTGTAGAACCACAGGGCTACTTGGAAAGAATTATCCATTAAGTACATTTTTAGAATAACTGATCTTTGTGGGAGCTGCCTCATTCTAAAATGTATAAAATACAGACAATACAAAATTATGTCAATCCACATATAGAGTCATTTAAATATCATTCGACACATACACAAGGAGTAAACAATTTATCCGACGTACAAATTCCTTTACAATCCGGAAATTGATATGTTCATTTAGAAGAAGCATATTAAGCAGAAACATTTATTCAAAATAGTAGATGAAGACAAACATTTAAAAGCCACAAAGAGATTAAAAATAAAAGTTCAATTTATCCGGAGTACACATTCCTTTAGCTTCTGGTAATTGGAGGACTCAATGAAAATATATATATATATATATATATATGTGTGTGTGTGTGTGTGTGTGTGTATATACTTATATACATATATATATCTATATATATATATATATGTGTGTGTGTGTGTGTATATATATACTTATATATATACATATATATATATATATACAAAATAAGGAAATTTATTCAAAATCTAAGAAAAATACCAGATAATTCAAACAGCGAAGATAAATGAAAAATATAACTCCAAAATCCCCACATTCAATATCAAATTTCAAAATCCCAATTTTCACATCAGCTTCGAAGTGGTTTCTCAGGATGATTGTTGTGTCGGGCTGGAGAAATTCTATTGAAGGCAAAGCAAACAAGGATGTCAATAAGAGAAGGGAAGCAGGGGGGGGGGGGAGGAAAATAAAAGGAAGGGGTCTCATATACCGCGGCCCAGGTGTTCGCCCGCCAAAATCGTAGGAATTCTAGCCTGGCGCGCGCCACTTCTGGCGGGAGTTTTGGCGGCGGCCTGTTAGGGATGTTTGAAAGCAGTGCACGTGCTCCCGTGTGTCATGAATGGAGAATTTTGTTAAGCTTCGCTGAAAAGCAGTCCTGAAAGATTAATATTTACCATTGGACATCACAGAAGTGTGCATCTATATGTATATGTATATGTGTATATATATATATATATATATAAATATATATATATATATATATATATATATTATATATATAATATATATATATATATATATATATAATCACCAGCCGCAACTAATTTAATGTAGGACCAAGGTCTCAGACGTCTTTCCACTCGTGTCTTTCTATATACACACACACACACACACACACATAGGTGCTACTATAGCGTGAGGTCTACCACACTATAGCGTGAGGTCTACCTCCCGTTAGCACTATAGCGTGAGGTCTACCGCTGAATTATTCGTCCCTCATAGATAAGACACATTTCATACATTTGTTTCAGCAATAAACGCTTAATTTAAACATATCTTAGAAATGACTTAAATTAATAATTGGATTTTTAATTATATTGAAAAAAAATGAATAAAGGTAAAAATTAACATGTTATCATATATTTCCATATATGTATTCTAGCGATACAAAACAATAAACACTTTATTCAAACATATCTTAGAAATGACTTAGATAATTGGATTTCTAATTACATTAAAATAATTAGGAATAAAGGTAAAAATAATCTCGTTTTTTACTTGCAGGTTTGGGGAAACCAATTAAACAAATCTTAATCTTACGCAGTAGACCTCGTCGGCGACAGTGTGTCACACCTTTAAGGAGTAAAGGTATTTCCTCAAATTGTAAAAATAATCTTGTTTTTGACTCGCAGGTGTAGGGAAACCAATTAAACAAATCTTAATCCTTAGCACGTGTCTGGCTGCCCTGGAAGATCCAAGCTTGTCGCGTGGTAGACCTCACCCTCCACCTGGGTAGGCGACATATGGCGGTAGACCTCACGCTATAGTAGCACCCACACACACACACACACACATATATATATATATATATACACATAAATCATAAGCCATAACTAGGCCACTGCTGAAGGGTCTGACTCGTCTTTCCACTCGCGTCTGTGTATACATACGAGTATATACAGTATATATATATAATATATATATATATATAATATATATATATATATATATATATATATATTGCTTTTGCCATATAATACTAATAAAACACCTAACTTAAGTATTACCAATTAATATATGATTCAGCAGTTAAGAATACAAATTGGGTAGTGACTCGGGTCATTCTTCTCTCAAGCCACCCAAATATACTTGAATATTTGCTTACAGGTACCTTGCGAAACCAATAATAACTAAGCTTATAGGCTATGCTTTTTTTCATTTCTTTCAAATCAGGGCAAACCAACGCAAATGCCAACATATGTACCCTACAGCTGTCTCGCATAACAAGAAAGTGTTAATGCGCACACCTGTTTCTATTAATTCGTAGCACAAACAGTCATTTAATACCATTCAGATACCTTACTGAACACACTTTTAAAGTATATACATAACCATACACACAAATATAATGCATATATACGTACATGCATACATACACATACTTTTCATGTGCGACTGTACAATAAAATAATTTGAAGGCAAATATATATATATATATATATATATAAATATATATAAATATATATATATATATATATATATATAAATATATATATATATATATAAATATATATAAATATATATATATATATATATATATATAAATATATATATATCTATATATATAAATAAATATATATATATATATATATAGATGGATAAATATAACATATACATACATATATATATATATATATATATACATACATATATATACATATATATACATATATATATATATATATATATTTACACACATACATATACAGTATATATATGTATATATATATATATATATATATATGTATAGTATATGAATAGATATCTATCATGGTCGTATGACACGAAGACAATGATTACAATTAAGCAAACTTCAGAACCAACAAACAAAAAAAATACGTTCCCAATGACATAAGCAAAATACCAAGAGTAAGAACTGTTATCTGGAAGCGTGCGACGGGGAACACCGCTATAGAATAGGTAGGAGGGTAGGCCTCCCTCCATTTGTGTGTATTGCATTACTTCTACCTGGCCGCCCACCGCCCACCGGTAACCCCAAAAGCACGAAGGAGGGAACAAAGCTTGAAAGGCATTCCGGGACAACCTTAACCGTCCGCCACAGGCTCGTCTGTGTCTGTCAGTTTGTCTGACTAGGTTTAAACTTCAGCACGTAGCTATCACCTTAAATGCTGCTCCTTTTTACCTTAGATTACCTTAAAACTTTTCAAATTTCTATAAATTTGAAGCTAGTAAACCCGATATTCCTTAGAATTACATTGAAATTACCTTGAAACCATGCAAATTACCTCAAACTAAGGTAATTTCCTTAAGAGTTTAAACCCTGTATGTCTGATCTCCGAATGGGAAATCTGTTCATTGGTTACGATGATGATGACGCCGACAGGGAAGAGGATGGCTTCTCCCAGGAGCCGTCTCCTACACCAGCTGACCAACCCAAAGGGAATGGGGCGCGCGCCACCAACGGTTTCAAAGCCGGAAGAATGGAATGAAAAGATTTATGGGGATGTGGATATGGAAGTAGGAAGGTTAAAGGGGAGTGGTGGGAACGGGGGGGGGGGGATGGATAACGAAAGGGGGGAGGAGGGGGTTGTGACAACAATTAGGCTGCGTATCTCTCACAACCACAGTCCTCAACTTGATTTAAAACCAGCAAGTGCCATCAAGGGCGAGCAACGACTATTTGAAATTTAAATGTACGGAACTGAGAGTCGTCCTAACATAAGTCTTTTTAGACTATGTATTAATTATATGTTTTAATGTTGTTAATGTATCTTTAAATATTTTACTTTAATTTTTCATTACTTCTGATTTCGTTTATTTATTTCCTTTCCTCACTGGGCTATTTTTCCCTGTTGGAGCCCTTGGGCTTATAGAATCTAACTTTTCCAACGGGTTGCAGCTTAGCAAATAATAATAATAATAATAATAATAATAATCATTATATTCAAACTCCTGTGGTATTTTTCTTTTTGTTTACTAAAATTTCGGTTTCAAACGCCTTGAGAAGAATAAAATTTTTGCATTGAAACTATATTCCAATTATACTATTTGCATTCCAACTCCTAAAAACCCATTTCATTTTTTAAAAGTACCTGAAATCTCTATTTTGCATTCAAACTGTGAAATTCATATTTTCAATTAAAATTTATCAAAAATCTTAAATAGCATTCAAGCTAAAAGGAATTTATAATTACATCAATGAATCTATTCGCATTCAACCTTTTTTGGAGAGTTTCAATTAGTTTACAAACTTTGTAAAAAATCATAATCTGGAATCAAACTTCGTGAATGTTATATACATTCTACATTTTTCATGCCAGGCACGTAATATTCATGTTATTCCATGCTGTTTTTAATAAAATTATTATTATTATTATTATTATTATTATTATATTATTATTATCAAAATCAATATAATCACTATTATCTAAATTCTGAAAATTATTTTTATTATTAAAATTCCATAATATGATCCATTCGAGATTGAAATGATATGACAAATTATTTAAAATTCTTAACATTTTATATCAATATTACTTCAAATGCTAACTGTGCAATATTGGTATTATTTTCACAGTTCGAAAGTTCAAACTTGCAGCAAATGTTTTTATGTTGAACA
>NC_090757.1:3031073-3046073 GCF_036898095.1 Palaemon carinicauda
AGAGAAAAAAAAAGAGAGAGAGAGAGAGAGAGAGCGAGAGAGAGAGAGAGAGAAATTTCTTGCACAAGTGAGAGAGAGAGAGAGAGAGAGAGAGAGAGAAATTTCTTGCACAAGTGAGAGAGAGAGAGAGAGAGAGAGAGAAAAAAATTTCTTGCACAGAGAGAGAGAGAGAGAGAGAGAGAGAGAGAGAAAGAGAAATTTCTTGCACAAGTGAGAGAGAGAGAGAGAGAGAGAGAGAGAGAGAGAGAAAATTTCTTGCACTTAGTGAGAGAGAGAGAGAGAGAGAGAGAGAGTAAAATGCATTTTTCATTTCTTTTCGATCGATTCAGAGACTAACTTAGTATTCCTATCCATTTTAGTCATTATCTTTTCACGTTTCCTAATCACTTTAAAGATTACAAAATCAAAAGATATACGATCAATCTTAAAATACTTCTTGTGGGGGAACACTAATAAAAAATTACCCATTTCGTTATTAACAGCATTGAATAAAAGGACGAAAGTTCTAGAAAAAAAAAGTTCACAAATGGACAACATTCTTCGTTTAGGTCCAAAACAAAGAAATATAAACGAGGTTAAAGAGGGAATGTCCATTTTCACTTTGGGGTCAAATGTGGAGTTCTAGTTGGATTTGCCAACCTACTTTGGTCACATTTCTTTTGGAAAACAAAGTTTTAAAATCTCTATGAAAGGCAATCAATATTAAGCGCTGAAAAAAGGAGAGTGTGATTATTTGTTTTCTTAAAAAACAAAATAATTCTGACCGCGTGAATTATTTAAAAAATTCATCTGAAATCATATTCCCCTTAATTCAAGTATATATGATTAAATCTTCATAGACATTTATTGTTTACAATTGTCAGATATCAGTGATGTCAAATAATTACATTATCAAAATTACTCCAAATAAACCAAGATCTCTCAATTATTTATTTCATTCTAACCAAAATTATACTTTACCAATTTGTTTTCTCTTATCGAATCGACAACTATAGGTCAAGGGAATATCTTTACAACACACACACACACACACACACACACACATATATATATAAATACATGCGTAAAAATCACAGGGAAACGTGATGCTCAGATGCAGAAGAACCACAGGGAAAATAAAAATATGAAATATAAGATTAAGTCCTGACTGGTTTCGTGATACTTCTTTAGGACTTAATCTTATATTTCATATTTACATTTTCCCTGTGGTTCTTCTGCATATATATATATATATATATATATATACACATATACATATACATATATATTATATATATATATATACAAAAGTTACAAGAAAGTCAAAGGAAGATCTTTACCAAAAAAAAAAAGAAAAAAAAAATTGGAACTCCGGGTCTCAGAGCATCCTGCTTTTCCAACTAGGGTTGTAGCTTACCAAATAATAATAATAATAATAATAATAATAATAATAATAATAATATTAATTCCCAAGCTACAACCCTAGTTGGAAAAGCAGAATGCCATAAGCCCAGGGGCTCCAGCAGGGAAAATAGCCCAGTGAGGAAAGGAAACAAGGAAAAACTGAATGTTTTAAGAATAATATTAAAATTAAAATAAATATATCCTATATAAACTATAAAAACTTTAACAAAACATGAGGAAGAGAAATTAGATAGAATAGTATGCCCGAGTGTACCCTCAAGCAAGAGAACTCTAACTCAAGATAGTGGAAGACCACAGTACAGAGGCTATGACCCTACCCAAGACTAGAGAACAACGGTTTGATTTTGGAGTGTCCTTCTCCTAGAAGAGCTGCTTACCATAGCTAAAGAGTCTCTTCTTCCCTTACCAAGAGGAAAGTGGCCAGTGAACAATTACAGTGCAGTAATTAACCCCTTTGGTGAAGGAAAATTGTTTGGTAATCTCAGTGTTGTCAGGTGTTTGAGGACAAAGGAGAACTTGTAAAGAATATGCCAGACTATTCGTTGCATGTGTAGGCAAAGGGAAAGTGAACCGTAACCAGAGAGAAGGATCCAATGTAGTACTGTCTGGCCAGTCAAAGGACCCCATAACTCTCTAGCGGTAGTATCTCAACGGGTGGTTGGTATAATAATAATAATAATAATAATAATAATAATAACAATTCTAAATCGTCTACTGCAAACACTGCGATTCTACCCAATCCAGCAATAGAAACCAAAACTGAAATGCGAAGATGTCTGGAAAAGAAAATCTCATGGCTTCAAAGGTCCTCATCTATCCCACTCCACCCAAGATCCTGCTCACCCCCAAAAAGAAATCTTGGCCGTCTGCCTGCCTGGATTGCTTTCAGCTATTCGCGTCCAGGCCCCAGAGCTCCGACCCGAGTTCTGGAATATTCTACGACGTCCCTTGTTACTGAATGTAATATACCACCTTATACATTTTCTGCAGGCGTCGATGACACACCCTTCCCATGAAACATCCACAGCTGAGATGTGCTGCTCCCCCATCCCCCTACTGTATAATACATCTGGCATAAGCTATCCCGGGGAACCCCGCTCCCACGTCCGATGGACACGAACACAGACAAACGGGAGAAATCGGATCAGGTAGATGACCTAGGCAAGGCTTGGGTACGAAGACTTCTTTAAGGATACGAAGGAAATCCTCTATATCTACAGTTCAAAAGTTCAAACTTTCAGCGAATGTTTTTATGTTGAACACGCTGACATAAATCTCTTTTTTTTATAGTTTACGTATGAGAGATCTGTTTTAATGTAGTTACTTTCTTTTTAAATATTCCATATTAATTATTCATTACTTCTCATGTAGTTTATGTATTTCCTTGTTTCTTTCCCTCACCAGGGTATTTTTCCCTGTTGGAGCTCTTAGGCTTATAGCATCTAGCTTTTCCAACTAAGGTTGTAGCTTAGCTAATAATAATAATAATAATAATAATAATAATAATAATAATAATAATATACCGACTAGACGTCACTCTAGTCGACAAGACAACGAAAAAGGTATCACTGGAAGATGTCGCAGTACCACGACTCAAGATAAGAGGAGAGAAAAAATAGAAAATTCACAGGACATGTGAATTGAATTGAGAAGGTTATAGAGTGGTAAAAATAATCATAGGAGCACTAGCGACTATACCTAAGTCATTGAAAATGAATCTTAAGAAGATAGGAACCGATATAAGCCCCACGACTTGTGCAGAAGAGCGTGCTACTTGAAACAGCACATATAGTGAGGAAAGTGATTGATTCCTAAGGAAGCTGGATGCAACCCAGAACCCCACACTATAAACCACCAGGCTCTGCAGACTGTGATTTACAAAAAATCAATAAATAATTTTGTAAACTTAGTCTTAAGAATACAGATAGAATACAATAACTAGGCGCCTTTGGACACTAAACATCGCATAGGATTCATTATTATCATTATTATTATCATTATTATTATTAATATTATTACTTGCTAAACTACAACCCTAGTTGGAAAAGCAGGATGCTATAAGCCCAGGGGCTCCAATCGGGAAAATATCCTAGTGAGGAAAGGAAACAAGGACAAATAAAATATTTCAAGAACAGTAACATTAAAATAAATATTTCCAATATAAACTATAAAACTTTAACAAAACAAGAGGAAGAGAAATTAGATAGAGTAGTGTGCCAGCGAGTACCAGCAAGGGAGTAATGAGCAGTGCTAACCCCTATTAGTCGATATCCTTGAAATGTTTCCCTTCCGGGTGTCATATAACTTCTCATTAATTCGTATATTAGTCATAGAAAAAGAACAGACAACAATATCAGATGTCATAAATATTCAATTGAAATACATTCAACAACATTGAATTTTTGAAAAATTTCGTAGAAATGTCTTAATTCAGATTTCTTGATAAAAAAAAAAAAAATAGATGATTCGACTGTCTCCATAACCAAGTTTCTCTTTTTTTTTTAATATAAACAATAAACCACTATAATTTAAGAAAAGAAATATTCGTATTTCCGATTATAAGATGTAAAAATAAATATCGAGTGTGGAAAATCTTCAATGTGAAATTCAACCCATCATAAAAAAAGGAGCTTCATAGGATACTGAAGTTTCAGTTAAAGTTATTAGTTGTACCGAAAGCAAAAAAAAAAAAAAAAAAAAAAATAAAAAAATAAATAAAAAAAAACATTCTTCTTAAAATATTCCATATTAATTATTCATTACTTCTCATGAAGTTTATGTATTTCCTTGTTTCTTTTCCTCACCAGGGTATTTTTTACTATTGGAGCCCTTAGGCTTATAGCATCCAGCTCTTCCAATTAAGGTTGTAGCTTAGCTAATAATAATAATAATAATAATAATAATAATAATAATAATAATAATAAAATACCGACTAGACGTCACTCTAGTCGACAAGACAACGAAAAAGGTATCACTGGAAGATGTCGCAATACCACGACTCAAGATGAGAGGAGAGAAAAAATAGAAAACTCCCAGGACTTATGAATTGAATTGAGAAGGTTATGGAATATGCAGGTCGGAGTGGTAAAAATAATCATAAGAGCACTAGCGACTATACTCAAGTCATTGAAAAGGAATCCTAAGTAGGTAGGAACCGATATAGGCCCCACAACTTGTGCAGGAGAGCGTGCTACTTGAACAGCACATATAGTGAGGAAAATGAATGATTCCTAAGGAGGCTGGATGCAACCCAGAACCCCACACTATAAACCACCAGTCTCTGCAGACTGTGATTTAAAAAAAAAAAATAAAAAAATAAAAAAAAATAAAAAAAAAAATAAATAAATAAATAATTTTGTAAACTTAGTCTTAAGAATACAGATAGAATACAATAACTAGGCGCCTTTGGACGCTAAACATCGCATACGATTCATTATTATCATTATCATTATTATTATTATTATTATTATTATTACTATCATTATATCATTATTATTATCATTATTATTATTACTTGCTAAGCTACAACCGGGAAAATATCCTAGTGAGGAAAGGAAACAAGGACAAATGAAATATTTTAAGAACAGAAACATTAAAATAAATATTTCCAATATAAACTATAAAACTTTAACATATCAAGAGGAAGAGAAATAAGATAGTGTGCCCGAGTGTACCATCAAGGGAGCAATGAGCAGTGCTAACCCCTATTAGTCGATATCCTTGAAATATTTCGTTTCCGGGTGTCATACAACTTCTCATTAATTCGTATATTAGTCATAGAAAAAGAACAGACAACAATATCAGATGTCATAAATATTCAACTGACATACATTCAAAAACATTGAATTTTTGAAAAATTCCGTAGAAATGTCTCAATTTAGATTTCTTAAGATAAAAATAAAAAAATAAAAATAGATGATTTGACTATCATCACAACCAAGTTTCTCTTTATTTTTAATATAAACAATAAAACACTAAAATTTAAGAAGAGAAATGTTCGTATTTCCGATTTTAAGATGTAAAAATAAATATCGAGTGTGGAAAGTCTTCAATGTGAAATTTAACCCATCATAAAAAAAGGAGCTTCATAGGATACTGAAGTTTCAGTTAAAGTTCTTAGTTGTACCGAAATCAAATATAAACTCTCATGTTGAAGAAATCGTCTATGCACATTCATCGTTACAAAACAATCAAATAAAAAAAAATTAAATAAAACTATTGTAGAGCCAAAATCTATCAGTATGTACAAAGGATTTTCCATAGGTTACTTTCTAATATCCCCCGAGCTGAGTTCTCTTCTGTTATATGATAAACACAAAAAAATATTTTTTTTTTTTACGATTATAAATTATAAAAATATTTGATTTCTTCACTTATGTCACGTTTGAAAATTGCATTTTTTTTATCATATCTAGCAATTATCGTTTTCCTCACAAAATCCGAAGCATTAAAATTAATAAAGAATATTCTTGCAATAAGTTTACTGAAAATAAAACTTAATTCATATATAACTACTTATAAACAGCAATATTAACTTCTTATCCTACCATATATGATATTTGTAACTCAAACGTTGGTAACAATGTTAGAGTTCTAAAATTTCATTAACAAAAACAACAGTTTGATTAATCCTGTTTCGAACAGCAGGTCAAGTCTAAAGGTGAGTTCACACGGTCAAACAGTTCGTAAAACGCAGTTCGACAGACACGTGTTTGAAGTGATTTTCGAACGTGTGAACTGGGTATTTGGTTGTCGAACACGTTCGTCGAACGGTTCGAAGAAAGTCTGTTCTCGCCTGACTTTTGTGGGCAGGGCTTCATTGTCCACAAACCTTATGCATTTGTGGCTGACTCCACCTCATTGAACCGTTTGACAAGCAGGGTTCGACAACCGAGTTCGATGAAGCGTTCGACCGTATAAACGCCGCTTTATATTACAGTGTGGGAATATGCTAATCTTTTCACTGACCCGTAAATACAGAGCACACGGGCCGTGTACTTATCTTATCGTAGAATACGATACAACCCTTTTGGCATGAAGCTGAAAACTACTTCATTAACGTCCCGTAGATTATAGATAGTGAATTTCTGTTTTTAAAATTTTGATGTTTCTCAGAGGCACAGGGTTAATAGACATAATTTAAATATGTATTTATAATATGTTTTAATTTTCAAAATGTTTTTTATCAATATGAAATTAATACATACATACATACATATATATATATATATATATATATATATATATATATATATATATATATATATATATATCTAATAAAAAGCATTTATTCGGGTCAGTTCTGTAAGGCGTCAAATTTGACTTATGGAGCTGATAAATCTTCATCAACTTATAATAATAATAATAATAATAATAATAATAATAACAATAATAATAATAATAATAATACAGATAATTAAGACAGAATTTCATGTAATGTCATTGGCCTAAAAATTATGGTTGCGTGTGATGTTAAGGTGTTTTTTTAAGTGCTCCATATTGGGCGGTATTCATAAAGAAAAGGATATGCTTATACTTGTAAAATATGAAGGAAATCCTTCTACTTGTATTCATAAACATTTCAAGCAAAAGCTTCTACTTTTAGAGCAAAAGCATATCCTTATAATCACATAAAAGTAAATGGTTATACATAAAGAAGACCCTTTACTTCATATAAAGAGCATATGCTTCGAAAAAGCTGAGTCTGGTCAGTAGCAGACTGCAGTTCGAAGAGAAAGGTTGTTCCGTCCGATTCTCAGCACGATGGCAGATTTTGTGGATGTGAGGCATGTTAAACAATACATGCCCCGTTTACCCACACTTGATCGTGATTTCAAGATGTTATTCCGTTTTGAAGAACAAAATGTACAGTGGCTTGCGGACAGATATCTTATCCACACCTGGAATCTAGATGAAATATCAAGGTTAAGCCATAACTTGGTGATATGTATTTTACATTTGCTTTTCCATGTATAAACAGTTGGGAGAATACGAAGGCTGCTGTATTTAGGGATGTATGTATGTACAAACAGTATATATGTATGTATGTATGTATGTATGTATATATATATATATATATATATATATATATATATATATATATATATATGTGTGTGTGTGTGTGTGTGTGTGTACAGTACATGCAAATATACTGTATTCATATAATATATAATTATAGTTTATATATATTATATATATATGCATATATATATATATTATATATGTATAAGTATGTATATATTATATATATATGTATAAGTATGTATATATATGTCTGTGTATATATACATCGTATAAATATATATATATATATATACAAAATATTCATATACTGAAAAAACTTACATACATGCATGTATATACACATATATAAACTATATATATATATATATATATATATATATATATATATATATATATATATATATATATATATATATATATATATATATATATATCGATTCGTACCAGAAATAGATTGTTCTAAATCCCAAACCTGAAATAATTTAGCTGAAATCAACTATTTCAATTCGGTTTGCTTTAAACCTCGATTACCCTTCGCCCTTCCTCCAGGTATCTTAAAGTTTCCTTCAAACTGCAAAGTTGAGCGTTTAGCTTCTTCAAAACTTTTCAACTCAAATCCATAAATCAAATCACGTAGTTTATTATTATTATTATTATTATTATTATTATTATTATTATTATTATTATTATTATTATTATTATCATTTCATTATCATTATTATTATTATTGTTGTTGTTGTTGTTATAAAACAAGAATGGAATTTTTCGCGAGTCCTAAAAGAATTCGGAAAAAAATCTTCTCGGATTTCCAAATGGCTTCAGAAGAAATAGCCATAGACTTAGCATGGAATTCTGAATGCCTCCAGAACGGAATCTCAGAACGGTATCGGAAGAAAACTTTCCCGGATTTCCAAATAGCTTCAGAAAAAAAATAGCCATAGACTTAGCATGGAATTCTGAATGCCTTCAGAACGGAAACTCAGAACGGTTTCGGAAGAAAACTTTCCCGAATTTCCAAAAGTCTTCAAAGGACATAGACGTATACTTAACATGGATTTCTGAATGACTCCAGAACTAAGATTTCCAGGAGCAGTCCTGAACAACTCCTCCCCAAGCTTCAAATAACTTCTGAAGACCTGATCTTCATTTTTTTCAAACGTAGCCTGCAACACCTCACATGATCTGTATGTAGCTGGCGAAATCTAACCAAGAAATTGCACGTCAATAGAAGTAAGAGGAAATGAGTTGATGACTGGGAGAAGGATTTCATTTAACTCAAAGAGATCGGGTTCTGGCGGAATAGGAAGCTGCCGGTAAGAATTATGTGTTACGTCTTCGAAACACCATCAACTACAGATGGTTTTGGTTGCTGCCGAAGTTGCCGATCGTTCGTTTTATATCGCCTGACCTATAGAAAGACACGGGATCTTCCGTTGACAGCTGAGCTTTGAAGATTATAATGTATGCGCCTTGAAGGATCCTTTGCTTGGGCTTTTGCGACGATGTCTTATTAAAGGAGACTCTTGGAAAAAGTAAGAGGCTTTGTATCGGTGCAAAAACGGATTGCGGGGAATGAGGATGGAGGCAGAATGGTTCAACTGAACGGTGAGTGACGTGTAGTTCTTCAACAGGATTGTCCGAAAATTCGCCATTGAAGTAAGGACATATCCAGACGACATTGGTAAATATATGTTGTTCGTCATTCACTTTGGCATGATTGTGTATGCAGAGAAATCGATAGTATTCATCTCTTTACTCATTGCCCAGATAGGTAATGAATAAATACCTTCGATTTCCCTGAGGAATCTGACGAAGTGAAGACTCGCGGCACTGAAATCTCTTTTGAAATCTAGAAGGACACTGACGAACTAATGAAAGGAGACAATGAAATTTTGAAAGAAACAGATAATCTAATGAAAGAAGATCTTGAAAACTAGAAGACAGGAGAGAACAGCGAAGAGGAGCCTCTAATGCCAGAGGTAAAACACCTAAAAATAGAGAAGAACTTCTAATGCTTGAGGCAAAGGAGCTGAAAAGAGGTCAAAGAACTTCTAATGCTAGAGGTGTGGGAGCTAAAAAGAAGTCAAAGACCTTCTAATGCTAGAGGTATGGGAGCTAAAAAAGAGCTCAAACAACTTCTAATGCTAGAGGTGTGGGAGCTAAAAAGAGGTCAAAGAACTTCTAATGCTAGAGGTGTGGGAGCTAAAAAGAAGTCAAAGAACTTCTAATGCTAGAGGTGTGGGAGCTAAAAAGAGGTCAAAGAACTTCTAATGCTAGAGGTGTGGAAGCTAAAAAGAGGTCAAAGAACTTCTAATGCTAGAGGTGTGGAAGCTAAAAAGAGGTCAAAGAACTTCTAATGCTAGAAGCGTGGGAGCTAAAAAGTGGTAAAAGAACTTCTAATGCTAGAAGTGTGGGAGCTAAAAAGAAGTCAAAGAACTTCTAATGCTAGAAGCGTGGGAGCTAAAAAGTGGTAAAAGAACTTCTAATGCTAGAAGTGTGGGAGCTAAAAAGAGGTCAAAGAACTTCTAATGCTAGAGGTGTGGGAACTAAAAAGAGGTCAAAGAACCTCTAATGCTAGAGGTGTGGGAGCTAAAAAGAGGTCAAATAACTTCTAATGCATGGGGTGTGGGAGCTAAAAAGAGGTCAAAGAACTTCTAATGCAAGGGGTGTGGGAGCTAAAAAGAGGTCAAAGAACTTCTAATGCAAGGGGTGTGGGAACTAAAAAATGGTCAAAGAACTTCTAATGTAAGGGGGGGGGAGCTAAAAAGAGGTCAAAGAACCTCTAATGCTAGAGGTGTGGGAGCTAAAAAGAGGTCAAAGAACTTCTAATGCTAGAGGTGTGGAAGCTAAAAAGAGGTCAAAGAACTTCTAATGCTAGAGGCGTGGGAGCTAAAAAGAAGTCAAAGAACTTCTAATGCTAGAAACATGGGAGCTAAAAAGTGGTAAAAGAACTTCTAATGCTAGAAGTGTGGGAGCTAAAAAGAGGTCAAAGAACTTCTAATGCTAGAGGTGTGGGAACTAAAAAGAGGTCAAAGAACCTCTAATGCTAGAGGTGTGGGAGCTAAAAAGAGGTCAAAGAACTTCTAATGCATGGGGTGTGGGAGCTAAAAAGAGGTCAAAGAACTTCTAATGCAAGGGGCGTGGGAGCTAAAAAGTGGTCAAAGAACTTCTAATGCAAGGGGTGGGGGAGCTAAAAAGAGGTAAAAAAACTTCTAATGCTAAAGGTGTGGGAACTAAAAAGAGGTCAAAGACCCTCTAATGCTAGAGGTGTGGGAGCTAAAAAGAGGTCAAAGAACTTCTAATGCATGGGGTGTGGGAGCTAAAAAGAGGTCAAAGAACTTCTAATGCAAGGGGCGTGGGAGCTAAAAAGTGGTCAAAGAACTTCTAATGCAAGGGGTGGGGGAGCTAAAAAGAGGTCAAAGAACCTCTAATGCTAGAGGTGTGGGAGCTAAAAAGAGGTCAAAGAACTTCTAATGCATGGAGTGTGGGAGCTAAAAAGAGGTCAAAGAACTTCTAATGCTAGAAGTGTGTGAGCTAAAAAGAGGTCAAAGAACTTCTAATGCTAGAAGTGTGGGAGCTAAAAAGAGGTCAAAGAACTTCTAATGCTAGAAGTGTGGGAGCTAAAAAGAGCTCAAAGAACTTCTAATGCTAGAGGTGTGGGAAATAAAAAGAGGTCAAAGAACCTCTAATGCTAGAGGTGTGGGAGCTAAAAAGAGGTCAAAGAACTTCTAATGCATGGGGTGTGGGAGCTAAAAAGAGGTCAAAGAACTTCTAATGCAAGGGGCGTGGGAGCTAAAAAGTGGTCAAAGAACTTCTAATGCAAGGGGTGGGGGAGCTATAAAGAGGTCAAAGAACTTCTAATGCTAGAGGTGTGGAAGCTAAAAAGAGGTCAAAGAACTTCTAATGCTAAAGGCGTGGGAGCTAAAAAGAAGTCATAGAACTTCTAATGCTAGAAGCGTGGGAGCTAAAAAGTGGTAAAAGAACTTCTAATGCTAGAAGTGTGGGAGTTAAAAAGAGGTCAAAGAACTTCTAATGCTAGAGGTGTGGGAACTAAAAAGAGGTCAAAGAACCTCTAATGCTAGAGGTGTGGGAGCTAAAAAGAGGTCAAAGAACTTCTAATGCATGGGGTGTGGTAGCTAAAAAGAGGTCAAAGAACTTCTAATGCTAGAAGTGTGGGAGCTAAAAAGAGGTCAAAGAACTTCTAATGCTAGAAGTGTGGGAGCTAAAAAGAGGTCAAAGAACTTCTAATGCTAGAGGTATGGGAACTAAAAAGAGGTCAAAGAACCTCTAATGCTAGAGGTGTGGGAGCTAAAAAGAGGTCAAAGAACTTCTAATGCATGGGGTGTGGGAGCTAAAAAAAGGGCAAAGAACTTCTAATGCAAGGGGCGTGGGAGCTAAAAAGTGGTCAAAGAACTTTTAATGCAAGGGGTGGGGGAGCTAAAAAGAGGTCAAAGAATTTCTAATGCAAGGGGTAGGGGAGCTAAAAAAAGGTCAAAGAACTTCTAATGCAAGGGGTGTGGGAGTTAAAAAGAGGTCAAAGAACTTCTAATGCAAGGGGTGGGAGAGCTAAAAAGAGGTCAAAGAACTTCTAATGCAAGGGGTGTGGGAGCTAAAAAGAGGTCAAAGAACTTCTAATGCAAGGGGTGTGGGAGCTAAAAAGAGCTCAAAGAACTTCTAATGCAAGGGGTGTGAGAGCTAGAAAGAGGTCAAAGAACCTCTAATGTAAGGGGTGGGGGACCTAAAAAGAGGTCAAAGAACTTCTAATGCAAGGGGTGTGGGAGCTAAAAAGAGGTAAAAAAACTTCTAATGCAAGGGGTGTGGGAGCTAAAAAGAAGTCAAAGAACTTCTAATGCAAGGGGTGTGGGAGCTAAAAAGAGGTCAAAGAACTTCTAATGCAAGGGGTGGGGAAGCTAAAATGAGGTCAAAGAACTTCTAATGCAAGGGGTGGGGGCGCTAAAAAGAGGTCAAAGAACTTCTAATGCAAAGGGTGGGGGAGCTAAAAAGAGGTAAAAGAACTTCTAATGTAAGGGGTGGGGAACCTAAAAAGAGGTCAAAGAACTTCTAATGCAAGGGGTGTGGGAGCTATAAAGAGGTCAAAGAACTTCTAATGCAAGGGGTGTGGGAGCTAAAAAGAGGTCAAAGAACTTCTAATGCAAGGGGTGTGGGAGCTAAAAAGAGGTCAAAGAACTTCTAATGCAAGGGGTGGGGAAGCTAAAAAGAGGTCAAAGAACTTCTAATGCAAGGGGTGTGGGAGCTAAAAAGATGTCAAAGAACTTCTAATGCAAGGGGTGTGGGAGCTAAAAAAGCTTAAAGAACTTCTAATGCAAGGGGTGTGGGAGCTAAAAGGAAGTCAAAAGAACTTCTAATGCAAGGGGTGTGAGAGCTAAAAAGAGGTCAAAGAACTTCTAATGCAAGGGGTGGGGAAGCTAAAAAGAGGTCAAAGAACTACTAATGCAAGGGGTGTGGGAGCTAAAAAGAGGTCAAAGAACTTCTAATGCAAGGGGTGTGGGAGCTAAAAAGAGGTCAAAGAACCTCTAATGCAAGGGGTGGGGGGGGGGCTAAAAAGAGATAAAAAACTTCTAATGCAAAGGGTGGGGGACCTAAAAAGAGGTCAAAGAACTTCTAATGCAAGGGGTGTGGGATCTAAAAAGAGCTCAAAGAACTTCTAATGCAAGGGGTGTGGGAGCTAAAAAGAGGTCAAAGAACTTCCAATGCAAGGGGTGGGGAAGCTAAAAAGAGGTCAAAGAACTTCCAATGCAAGGGGTGGGGAAGCTAAAAAGATGTCAAAGAACTTCTAATGTAAGGGGTATGGGAGCTAAAAAGAGGTCAAAGAACTTCCAATGCAAGGGGTGGGGAAGCTAAAAAGAGGTCAAAGAACTTCTAATGCAAGGGGTGGGGGAGCTAAAAAGAGGTCAAAGAACTTCTAATGCAAGGGGTGGGGGAGCTAAAAAGAGGTCAAAGAACTTCTAATGCAAGGGGTGTGGGATCTAAAAAGAGCTCAAAGAACTTCTAATGCAAGGGGTGTGGGAGCTAAAAAGAGGTCAAATAACTTACAATGCAAGGGGTGGGGAAGCTAAAAAGAGGTCAAAGAACTTCTAATGCAAGGAGTGTGGGAGCTAAAAAGAGGTCAAAGAACTTCAAATGCAAGGGGTGTGGGAGCTAAAAAGAGGTAAAAATACTTCTAATGCAAGGGGTGTGGGAGCTATAAAGAGGTCAAAGAACTTCTAATGCAAGGGGTGGGGGAGCTGAAAAGAGGTCAAAGAACTTCTAATGCAAGGGGTGTGGGAGCTACAAAGAGGTCAAAAAACTTCTAATGCAAAGGGGTGGGGGACCTAAAAAGAGGTCAAAGAACTTCTAATGCAAGGGGTGGGGAAGCTAAAAAGAGGTCAAAGAACTTCTAATGCAAGGGGTATGGGAACTAAAAAGAGGTCAAAGAACTTCTAGTGCAAGGGGTGTGGGAGCTAAAAAGAGGTCAAAGAACCTCTAATGCAAGGGGTGGGGGGGGCTAAAAAGAGATAAAAAACTTCTAATGCAAAGGGTGGGGGACCTAAAAAGAGGTCAAAAAACTTCTAATGCAAGGGGTAGGGAAGCTAAAAAGAGGTCAAAGAACTTCTAATGCAAGGGGTGGGGGAGCTGAAAAGAGGTCAAAGAACTTCTAATGCAAGGGGTGTGGGAGCTAAAAAAGAGGTAAAAAAACTTCTAATGCAAAGGGGTGGGGGACCTAAAAAGAGGTCAAAGAACTTCTAATGCAAGGGGTGGGGAAGCTAAAAAGAGGTCAAAGAACTTCTGATGCAAGGGGTATGGGAACTAAAAAGAGGTCAAAGAACTTCTAATGCAAGGGGTATGGGAACTAAAAAGAGGTCAAAGAACTTCTAGTGCAAGGGGTGTGGGAGCTAAAAAGAGGTCAAAGAACCTCTAATGCAAGGGGTGGGGGGGCTAAAAAGAGATAAAAAAAACTTCTAATGCAAAGGGTGGGGGACCTAAAAAGATTTCAAAAAACTTCTAATGCAAGGGGTGGGGGGGGGGCTAAAAAGAGATAAAAAACTTCTAATGCAAGGGGTGTGGGAGCTAAAAAGAGGTCAAAGAACTTCTAATGCAAGGAGTGGGGGAGCTGAAAAGAGGCCAAAGAACTTCTAATGCAAGGGGTATGGGAACTAAAAAGAGGTCAAAGAACTTCTAGTGCAAGGGGTGTGGGAGCTAAAAAGTGGTCAAAGAACTTCTAATGCAAGGGGTGGGGGGCTAAAAAGAGATAAAAAAAACTTCTAATGCAAGGGGTGTGGGAGCTAAAAAGAGGTAAAAAAACTTCTAATGCAAAGGGGTGGGGGACCTAAAGAGGTAAAAAAACTTCTAATGCAAAGGGGTGGGGGACCTAAAGAGGTAAAAAAACTTCTAATGCAAGGGGTGTGGGAGCTAAAAAGAGGTCAAAGAACTTCTAATGCAAGGAGTGGGGGAGCTGAAAAGAGGCCAAAGAACTTCTAATGCAAGGGGTGTGGGAGCTAAAAAGAGGTAAAAAAACTTCTAATGCAAAGGGGTGGGGGACCTAAAGAGGTAAAAAAACTTCTAATGCAAGGG
>NC_090757.1:3051073-3053573 GCF_036898095.1 Palaemon carinicauda
CCATGACTAGGGGGAGACAATGGGGTGGGGGCATGACTAGGGAGAGACAATGGAGGGGGGCATGACTAGGGGGAGAAAATGGGGGGCAGCACTGGGGGGAGACAATGGGGGGAGGGCCATGACTAGGGGGGAGAAAATAAGACTATGGAAGGTAAGGGGAGAGGGACCATGACTAGGGGGAGACCATAGGAGGGCTATGACTAGGGGGAAGCCAGGGAACAGAATGTTTACACCTGGAGGGTGGTGGGATGTCATCCCGACATGGAAGAGGGAAGAAAATGAAGAAAAGGAAGAAATAGAAGAATTCTTCGACCTTTTCCCCCTAACCTTGATCTTCCCCTGCCCCCATACAATGTCGTATAATCACCCGGAGCAGCATTCTTGCCCTACACGGTAAGGTATTTCTTCATTCACACACTACTGAGCTGGAAGATTTGTTCAAGTATTCTGACGATGTTCTTTAGCTTCTGCTTTTTCCTTGGATAGTTTATATCACAATAATAAAAGTGATATATATGTATATATATATATATATATATATATTATATATATATACTGTATATATAGATGCAATTAAAAGTAATATACTTTATGCATATACTTAAAATATATAGTTATAATGCAGAAATTTTAGAGGTGCCATATATATATATATATATATATATATATATATATATATATATATATTTCGGCCAATACACATTAGCCATCTATACGGTGTACATTAAAACGAGAAAGGACATGGACAGTGAAAGTTAATACATACATACATACATACATACATATATATATATATATATATATATATATATATATATATATATATATATGTGTGTGTGTGTGTGTGTGTATGTATATTCACTAATATTAACCATTCACGAACGAAAAGTTTCTTGTATCAGTTAACGACATTAGCAGCAAAAACACTTGCTTTATCCACGATACGTCTCTCTCTCTCTCTCTCTCTCTCTCTCTCTCTCTCTCTCTCTCTCTCTCTCTCTCTCTCTCTCAAAACAATGAACATTCCTGCAATGCTTGGCTTCCCTTGATGTGTAGATAACAATAACAGTAATCTCTATTGTCAGCCTTTCCCAATGCTCCTTCCATTATTCCCAAGTCTCCTCTCACATTCAGATCAAAACTATTGCAGTCTAGCAATTGAAAACTTTCCAACGAGGACTTCAAACATTTCAGCCTAAGATAATAACTGATTATTGCATTATTGTTCTATAAATGTAACACCAAAGTGCTTCAAAACGAATTTTAAAAACTATAAAATGTATATTTCTATATAAAAGAAACAAATTAATGTTGCATTTAAAGAGCCTTTCTCAGTCTAGCAATTGAAAACTTTCCAACGAGGACTTCAAACATTTCAGCCTGAGATAATGACTGATTATTGCATTATTGTTCCACAAATGTAACACTAAAGTAGTTCTAAACGACTTATAAAACCTATGAAATATATATTTATAAAAAGAAAAAAAATAATGTATTAAAGACCTTTTCCAAAAATCATATTTTTTTCTTATTTCACAAATATCAAAACTCTTTTTGCCACACTGGGATTCGAGTCCCGCTCAAACTCGTTAGTTTCTTTGGTCGACACAACCTCACTATCCTTGACAACTAAGGATGGTGGGGTTGGAGGAGCCTATAGGTCTTTCTGCTGAGTCGTCAGCAGCCATTGCCTGGCCCTTCTTGGTCCTAGCTTAGGTGGAGAGGGGACTTAAGCGCTGATCATAGGTATATATGGTCAGTCTCTAGGGCATTGTCACTGTCCCTTGCCTCTGCCATTCATGAACGGCAACTGAACTGAACTGATCTATCAAGACGAAACTAGTCTTGCTTTTAAGGTGTCTATGTGTTTTTATAGACTAATCTGGATATAAAATTTCACTGTCTTGGGTTAGAGTTCTCTTGCTTGAGGGTACACTCAGGCACACTTTTCCATCTTATTTCTCTTCCTATTGTTTTTGTGTAAGTATTTATAGTTTATATAGGAAATATTTATTTCGATTTTGTTACTGTTCTTAAAATATTCTATTTTTCCGTTTCCTTTCCTACTAGGTTATTGACACTGTTTTTCCAACTAGGGTTGTAGCTTAGCAAGTATTATAATAATAATAATAATAATAATAATAATAATAATAATAATAATAATAGTAGTAGTAATAATAATAATAATAATAATAATAATAATAATAATAATAATAATAATAATAATAATTTAGGAAGAATCCAGCTGATGTTATCGTTTCGTCTTTCCTCATAGGAACGTGTCACTCGCCTGATGATTCTTTCATCTTAAAGAGACAGATTTGATTGACATGTTTCACTACAGGAATGCATTTTCTATTGTTGAGAACAACACTCGTGTGTATCATTGAGGGGGAAAAATGTAGGGAGGAGGTGCAACGTTGCATTGTTTTGGGAGGAATAACCAAAAGAATAAAAAAAAAATAAAACGTTTTGTGTATATAAAATGTTCGGTAGATTC
>NC_090757.1:3058573-3071375 GCF_036898095.1 Palaemon carinicauda
TCTATAAGAAATAAAAAGAACGGTTTATTAGCTATCTCTATAAGAAATAAAAGAACCTTCAATTAGCTTTCTCTATAAGAAATAAAAAGAACCTATTACGTTTCTCTATAAGAAATGAAAGGAACTTTCTATTAATTTTTTCTACAAGAAATAAAAAGAACCTTCTATTATCTTTATCTATAGGAAATAAGAATAATTTTAAAAAACTAAAAAAAAAAAAAAAAAAGACCAGCCCCTAAAACACAAATAGAAAGCGAGTCCACCCTATTAACACGAAGAAGGCGCTTAACAAAAGGACCTAGTTCCTTTCTTTATGGATAATAATTCCTCCTTCAGGTTCAACTCGATCCTTAAGCCCCTGAAAATTCTTACCAATAACACCCCCCCCCCCCACTCCCTTGGGTCGTTCTCCACATCTCGAAAAACTACAATGGTTAAGAGGGCTGGAATGCATTCCTGGACCTGGAATGTTCTTTCCAGCGTCTCATTCCTTTTCGCCCACACCCGAAACTCGCTACCAATCTGTTCCAGGGAACGAGGAATGCAGTGAGATGAAGACTAACATAAGGAATATGAGGTGTGGGAATTGCTTTATCAGAGTGTGAGAGAGAGAGAGAGAGAGAGAGAGAGAGAGAGAGAGAGAGAACTTATATTTCTTGGATATCAAATTGGCCTTACAGCATAAACAATCTGATTTATTACAAGGAATATTCAGTGAATGAACGAATAAAACATACACACACACACACACAACCATATATATATATATATATATATATAAAACTCATAGGTAGATATCTTACCACTTATTTGCAGAGACTTTGTATATTGTGTGTGTAAACATATAATGTACATATAAATACATACATACATATATACACAAGCATACACATATGCATATATATACATTATATATATATATATATATATATATGTGTGTGTGTGTGTGTGTGTGTACGTATACATATATATGTGTTGTATATATAATATATAACGAAAAACACCAATTTTCAGCATAAGCACGAATCAACCAATCCAGGTGGCAAATTTAAGCTGCAAAATGAATAAACACGAAATACCTAGAGGCTGCACATATAAATAAACATATCTCCCCATCGCATAAATTTTCATAAAACTCATAAATATTCTCAACGACCAATTCCAAAGCGTTGCCGACTGTACAGTATTTCACTTCATTACTTATATGCTTTAACCTTATTGCATTCTGGTAACTTTTTTTTTTTATTCCAAGTTGCTCTCGAAATACGCATAGGCTACTTTCCCTTTTCTTCTTCTTCTTCTTCTTCTTCTTCTTCTTCTTCTTCTTCTTCTTCTTCTTCTTTTTAATTTGCCTAAAAGGCTTGTGGTGCAATGCCTTCAGAAATGGCACTCGAGGGAGATGTTCTCAAGCGGAGAGCTATAAATAGGTGGTGCCTTACCATCACAACATACAATCTTAAGATTTCCTTCCTTAAAATGACGTAACGAAATTTGTGGGTAGGAAAAAGGAACTCAAATGTGTGTGTATAATATATATATATATATATATATGTGTGTGTATACATATATATATGTATATATATATATATATATACACCTTTGTGACCGGGAATACCTTAACGTGGTAAAAAGATTTGCATACCACCATAATCAGAAATGTTGTACTAGTCAGGGACACCCATACTAAGTTGGTTTGCTGTGAGAGATCTGACGAAAATCTCTCACCAACACCTATCCACACTGGCTAACATATACCGTTCTTAGTGGAAATAACTTAACGTGGTAAAAAGGTTTGCGTATCGCCAAGATCAGCAAAGCTGTATAGGTAAGAGACACCCATACTAGTTTGGTTTACTGTGGGTGATCAGAAGAAAATCTCCCACCATCACCAATCCGCACTAGCCAGCGTCGTGATGAAAATTAGTCAAACCCTACAGATGAATTGACATATCTGAGGTCTATCCTGCAGTGGACTAGAAACAGCTGTATCTGTTGATATATATATATATATATATATATATATATATATATATATATATATATATATATATATATATTATAATAATAATAATAATAATAATAATAATAATAATAATAATCTTTATTTCAGCAAAAGCCATATACAGAATTACAATAGGGGTACAGTGATCTTACATTTTTGACATCAGTAAAAAATTAATTTGGCTATTTTTATCGGGCCTTTTATGAATAAGTGCAAAGCCCAGGGGAGAAAGTGTAATGGTATGGGAAAGAATAAGTTCAAATCTGGCTGCTTAAACATACACATGAACGCATATATATATATATATATATATATATATATATATATATATATATATATATATATATATATTATATATATGAGAGTTCATGTGGATGTTTAAGCAACCAGACTTGAACTTATTCTTTCACATGCCATTACACTTTCTCCCCTGGGCCTTGCACTTATTCATAAAAGGCCAGATAAAAATGGCCAAATTAAGCGTGAAGTCTTTGATTCAACTTTATTTAGAGTAAAAAAGGAGTGAAGAGTGAGGAAGGAACAATTTTCCAGATGGAGTTCAATGTTCAAAAAAAGAGTGAAAGCGATCATTTCACAAAAGATTTTCTTCATGCCACGTTTGGGCTGATTACGAGTGATGTGTTTCAGTTTCACTGGAGTTTATAATTTCATTCTTCATGAAGCGGTTACTGAAAAGCAGAAAGTTGCCATTTCTGAACACACATTATATATATATATATATATATATATAATATATATATATATATATATGTGTGTGTGTGTGTGTGTGTGTGTGTGTGTGTAAAACCGGTGATGAGGTGTGGGCCAGAGGTAGATGGAGAAAGCTGACCAGAAACATCGACCCCACATAGAAGTGGGAAAAGATGTAGACAAAGAAGATATATATATATATATATATATATATATATATATATATATATATATATATATATATATATATATATATATCATCAGGAGTTATTAATCCACTGCAAAACAAAGGCCTAAGACATGTCTTTCTTTCCACTTGCGTCTGTTTATGGTTTTTCTTTATTAGTTTGTCAATGCATCGTCTACTTATCCTCCCCCTGCTTGTTTTACAATCTCTAGAGACCCATATATATATTTATTTATATATATATAGGCATATATATATACATATATATATATATATATATATATATATATATATATATATATATATATACAGTATATAAAAGAATGGACTTACAATATTACAGGCCCAAAGAAAACACCTATAAATCTACTACTATAAAATTGTTTTCAACTTCACTACAGCAAATAAGTTCTAAACTTTACTTTGAATCTTCTTCCAACTCCCCTCATTTATATAGCTATGCTAGCTACAAGACAAAGCTTGTGTTAACTTTCAGTTCGTGATGTAAGTGTGTTATCCTGCTGGAACTCATTGTGTGTAGAGATTAGACTACATTAGGTTAGGTTAGCAAAAATGTACTATTTCAAGTGAATTAACAGCTTACATTGCTTCCTTAGTCATCACAAAAAGGAGTAACACGTCTGGAGACTAAAATAAAGGCATATTTTGGCCCAACTCACGCGGATATAAGTGGGAAAGTAACTCATCATAAAAGAAAGAATGACTATAGCATTAAACAAAAATATTTTACCTACTCTCTGACTTCCATTAAGGCTATATAAATCATCTGTATATGAAGTACAAAGACTATGTACAGGGAGACAAAAGTACAATAAATACATATTTTGGTTCCCATCATGCGAATATAAGTGGGAATATAAAGTAACTTGACAAAGACTCTGGAGACAAAGGGTGGAATGGGTTATGGTATTGAGAGAGAGAGAGAGAGAGAGAGAGAGAGAGAGAGAGAGAGAGAGAGAGAGAGCATATGTTGAACGCACACCTTGAGCTAATTATCGGTGGAGGTACAGTATATGTTTGAATATTTCTGCAGGAGTTTTGAAAATCAGGTAATGCATTTGGATTTCTGCAGTTTATGCATGGAGATTACTTTGCTCTGAAAAACTGTTTTATTTATGTACTTGTTGACAGGGGAACATTTGCCTAGTTCCTCATCATTACTGGCATTTTTACCTCAGCCACGGAATTTGGATGGGGGTTATGTTTTACACCGTGTTAGTGTGTGTTTGTTTGTGGGCAGCTTCCTGACCTAAATTTTAATCGTAGAGTAATGAAGCTTTCAGGGATTAGGCTAACTGTTATGTAGAAACTGAAAATTATTAAATTTTGGAAGGTCAGGGTCACTGTCAAACAAAATGTCCAATTCACGTAATCAGCCATAAGTTTTGACATCGTTGTCACAAAGACTTCAAACTTGGTTCGTATTTGAGCGTATGAAAATCCACGCCAATTAATACATGTTAGAATCAAAGGTAAAAGTAAAGGTCAAGGACGAGCAAAAGGTCGTGAAATAAACTGCATCGGCGGGGGTCTGCGCTCTACTGATTGTCCGTATTCACTAAGTGAAAATCAAATACAATTGTCTGATCGTACGATTCAGTGACCGTTTCTTTCCACTCACTTTCTAGCTTTGGAATTATCTCAATTTTCGTTTCCCCGATTCCTTTCAAGTTTCGAAATAGGATTTCCTTGTTTTATGGTTAAATTTCTCAAATTACGGACATTTAGCATGTACCAGAGGCACTTGTATTTTACAACTATATATATACAGTATATATATATATATATATATATATACTGTATATATATATATACATATATATATATATATATATATATATACACACACATATATATATATATATATATATACACACATATATATATATATATATATATATATATATATATATATATATATATAGAGAGAGAGAGAGAGAGAGAGAGAGAGAGAGAGAGACAGCGCACTGGGCTCCACAAGGCACTAGAAGAGTTGGAATACCCAGGCCTACATGGCTGAGGACTATGAAGCGCTAAGTAGGAGATGATGAATGGAGCATTGAATTAAAAGCTCAAGATAGAGACGACTGATGAAATCTAACCGAGGCCCTTTGCGTCAATAGGCGTCGGGGGAGATAATGATGATGATGATCAAGAAGATATATATATATATATATATATATATATATATATATATTTATATATATATACATACACACACACACACACACATATATATATATATATATATATGGCAAGGCCCACTTCGTGCGTGCATTCGTGCACAACCACGAGATCCAGCTTTACGTTTTATGTTGGTCTTGAATAAATGACCACTCATGAATGCCAAGCAAGAAAATAGGATAATAAGAATTTTTTTAAGATATCCCTAGCAAAGTTTCCCGTGCATTGTTCCACCTTCGTCGTCCCTCCTTTGCTACACACTCTTCCTCCTCTCTTCCTCATTCTCCGAACTCTCTTCTCTCTCCTTCCTTTGTCCCCCTTTGTCAAGATAGGCAGTGTGGCCTTGTCATTTCATCGTAAAATTCGGTCGTTTGGATGCTCTTCTCATGCCTTCGAAGGAGAGGAACAATATCTCTCTCTCTCTCTCTCTCTCTCTCTCTCTCTCTCTCTCTCGTATGCAATCGTCATTCTTCTGTTATTTCGAAGCAAAATTCTTTTTTTCCGGAGATTGGAATTTAGAATGATTATTTTTTTCGTCAGCCATGTTCAAGCCATGAGAGAGAGAGAGAGAGAGAGAGAGAGAGAGAATTTTGCTTCGAAATAACAGAAGAATGACGGTTGCATACGAGAGAGAGAGAGAGAGAGAGAGAGAGAGAGAGAGAGAGAATTATCTGTAATTTTTCCACGGTTTATGAATCCATTCAGACAGGTCATTAATTCCAAATTCAATTTCTAACCACCTTCCTTGACTCATTTCTCTTCCTCTGCATTTTATTTTACCTCAACTGATCCGGATAATTTTCCCATTTCCAGTCTCATATATTTTTTTCATTTCCAGTCTTTTTCCTTTTTTTCATTTCCAGTCTTCTATCATGTTTTTCATTTTCAGTCCTCTATCATTTTTCCAATTTCAGTCTTCTATCATTATTTTACTAATTCCAGTCCTCTATCATTTTTACATTTCCAGTCTTCTATCATTTTTTCATTTCCAGCCTTCTATCACTTTTCATTTCTAGTCCTCTATAATTTTTTCATTTCCAGTCTTCTATCATTTTTTCAATTTCCAATCTTCTATCATTTTACTATTTCCAGTCTTCTATAAATTATTTTTCATTTCCGGTCTTCTATCACATTACTATTTCCAGTCTTCTATTTTTTTCATTACCAGTCTTCTATTATTTTTCTACTTCCAGTCTTCTATCCTTTTCCATTTCCAGTCTTCCATATTTTTTCATTTCCAGACTTCTATAAGTTTTCCATTTCCAATCTTCTATAAGTTTTCCATTTCCAATCTTCTATCATTTTTTTTCCAATTTCAGTCTTCTATCCTTTTTTCATTTCCAGTCTTCTATTATTTCTCCATTTCCAGTCTTCTATCCTTTTTCCATTTCCAGTCTTCTATCATATTTTCATTTTCAGTCTTCTATCATTTTCCCATTTCTTTCCATTTCCAGTCTTCTATCATTTTTCCATTTCCAGTCTTCTATCATTTTCCATTACCAGTCTTCAATCATATTTTCATTTCCAGTCTTCTATCATTTTTCCATTTCCAGTCTTCTTTGCTTCCTCTTCCTCTTTCTTTCGGCTTCCACTGCCCCTCTTTCTCTATCCAGCGTCCTCTGCCTTATTATCTTTATCAATAAATCTTCAGCTTCTGAGTAAAGAATTCTTGAATTCGATTAGGCTACAAAGAATAAAATATTCCATATATTTTCTTCATTAATACTTTCATAATAATCTCCTTAAAAGCACCATGAGTGCTTTTAAACTGTAATACAGATGTGTGAAAGATTAGAATTAGTCTTAATTTTTCACACTGCCCAACTTGAAGGTTGTTTTATACAGATATATATATATATATATATATATATAGAGAGAGAGAGAGAGAGAGAGAGAGAGAGAGAGAGATTACTCGAGTGTCATATGCTGATGAGATCATGATGACGGGTAGATGGAAATGGTTTGGGCATGCTCTTCCCACTCACCAGGAGAGATTATTTCACCAAACGTTAAGCTGGGCTCCACAAAGCACTAAAAGAGTTGGAAGGCCAAGGCATACATGGCTGACGACTATGGGGCGCGAGGTGGGAGATGATGAATAGAGAAGTATTGATTTAAGAGCTCCAGATAGAGAAGAATGGCGAAATCAAATCGAGACCCTTTGCGAAGATATTTCTATTATTTTAACTTGCTTTGCATATAGTGTACCTCAGAACATGATTGCCATTTTGCACAGAGATTTTCCATCTCATACGCCTGTAGATGATGATGATGAGAGGAAGTGTGTTTGGGTGTAATTATGTACGATACCTAATTAATTGACTGAAGCTGATTTACATATAATACCACTGTAAGATTAACTATGAAGGGTTAGAATTTGGAACATCACATACTCAAATCCAACAGTGATAATGGGCATGGCATCTCATCAAACCAAGCAATATCTTTGAAAATGAAAAAAATAATGTCATGGGTAAAAAAACTGAATTAGTATGTAAAGCATACGGTCCAAAACTAACTGTCAAAAACTTTTATGCATATAACCTCTCAAAACACCACCCAAACCACCATCACTACCAGTATTATTATTATTATTAATTGCTAAGCTACAACCCTAGTTGGAAAAGCAAAATGCTATAAGCCCAGGGATTCAACAGGGTAAATAGCCCAGTGAGGAAAGGAAACAAGGAAAAATAAAATATTTTAAGAACAGTAACATTAAAATAAATCTATCCTATATAAACAATAAAAACAACAAAACAAGAGGAAGAGAAATAAGATAGAATAGTGACCGGACAAGAGAACTATAACCCAAGACAGTTGAAGACCATGGTGCACAGACTATGGTACTACTCAAGACTAGAGAACAATGTTTGATTTTGGAATATCCTTCTCCTAGAAGAGCTATGACCACACCGAGCATCAGAGCTCCTTCGTCTCCAGAGAATTCTGTCTCGAACATATTCTACCCCAAGTCATTTATTTTGCATAACAACAGATCATAATTCATAAACTAATCAAACCATAACTGATGGATGGGACGCCCAGCTTAACCAGAAGACTGTCTCGTATCATGAATTGTTTATATGAACTTTAACTCGGTCTAGTCGAAACAGCGAAGGGCGTCAGAACAGAAAGCAAATGAGAAATATTTGGTAAAGATATTTGAAGAAATAGAAAGGTCAAAGGAAATGATAACGGAACCAAAGTCCAAATGAAAAATAAACATTTCAATTATCTGAATATAGAAAAGGTCATTTATCACTGCCTGACGGGTTGTCGTGGTATAGTGGAAAAGTCTCGGACTTGCAATAAGTGCTTCAAGAATTCAATCCCTGCCCATAGCCGCATGGTTCGATGCCTTTCTGTCCTTTGGACCTAGGGATGGGGGAGGGGGGGTTACAGTAACTGCAAGAGCCAGTACTTGCCTAACAGGTCCCAGCAATCTACAACAAGGGGCATAACATGTCTTATAAACCTTTAAAATCATCAGCTCCTTGCCTAGTCCTTTCTGGTCTTCTGCGCTAATAATAGCACGCAGCTCATCTAGGAGATCGACATTCCCATATCAAACCATTGTCTTGGGTAGTGCCATAGCCTCCGTACTATTGTCTTCTACTATCTTGGGTTAAATTTCTCTTACTTGAGCGTACACTGACACACTATTCCTTCTGTTTCCTTATTTCCTTACCTCACTGGGGTATTTTCCCAGTTGGAGGCTTTGGGCTTATAGCATCCATCTTTTACAATTAGTGTTGTAGCCTAGGTAATAATAATAATAAAAATAATAATAATAATAATAATAATAATAATAATGATAATATGTTTCCATGGTCATTGTCTAGAACATTGTGCGACAAGCTCAAAGACCTACGCCTTTTGCCTCTGCCGCACATGAGTGACCTTTAAAGGTGGTTAATATTTTATGGTTAGTAATTCATTAGTACCTTGGCTTAAGTGAACTTCTATTCAGGGATATTAATATTTATGATACAAGTCTGGGGTATTTCATGTGCATTCGCTCAATGACAAAGACAATAAAATGTATAGGAATAAACAATAAACTGACGAAGGCCTACTTGATTTCTGGCCTCATAAATAAAATTATATTACCATATTTACAACTGCACTCACATATAACAAACCCCCCCCATGTATATATGCTTACATACACTGTCATATCTCAAATGCAGATTTTTGGGACCGTGTTCGATCTCAGGCAGTAGCTCTCAGAAATCAGAGGACTAAACTCTTCTAGCACCACCTTCTTCGAGGTAAAAAGATATATATTTATATGCATATATATATATATATATATATATATAATATATATATATATAATACATATATATATACTCAAATGAACAGTAAGGATAAGTATGACCCAGATTTAAATAATATACGAGGCGCCATTACTAATAGATGCTCTCTCTCTCTCTCTCTCTCTCTCTCTCTCTCTCTCTCCCCTGGAACATTTTCCTCCATTACGCCCACGTCTGCTGGGAAGCCTGATATTACCTCTCCATTTTCCTTGCAGCATAAATATTACACTAGACAATGTCTTGATACCTGCACTGTTAAAGATCACACAAAAGTCTCGCTTGGCGTTTTTCTTTTCTTCCAATACTGCTTGGCATCATCTTTATGTAATTGGGCAAGATAATATGAGCGAAATCCCATGAATCTCTGTATGAATAGACAAGAGACAATCAAAATATTATTATTATTATTATTATTATTATTATTATTATTATTACTTGCTAAGCTACAACTATATTTGGAAAAGCAGGATGCTATAAGCCCAGGGGCTCCAACAGGGAAAATAGCTCAGTGAGGAAAGTAAAAAAGGAAAATAAAATATTTTAGGAAGAGTAACAACATTAAAATAAATATCTGCTATATAAACTATAAAAACTTTAACAAAATAAGAGGAAGAGAAATTAGATAGAATAGCGTTCTCGAGTATACCCTCAGGCAAGAGAACTCTTACCCAAGACAATGGAAGACCATGCTACAGAGATTATAGCACTACCCAAGAATAGAGAACAATGGTTTGGTTTTATAGTGTTCTTCTCCTAAAAGAGGTGCTTACCATAGCTAAAGAGTCTCTTCTACCCTTACCGAGAGGAGAGTGGCCCCTAAACAATTACAGTTATGACACACTGAAAATTATGTCATATGCTGTTTTTTCGAGATGTAATACTTCCTCCAATTTCTATCAGTAAAGGGTGCCATGTGAAATCAGGGTTACTGTATGGACATGAATCGTGGTATGACAATGAAACAATAACTAACAGATTCTGTTATTTGAGAACAAAGCCCTCAGAAGAATATTGGGAGTTAAATGGCATGACAGGACTTGAAACGGAACTATAAGAGAGATTACTCGAGTGTCATATGCGGATGAGTTCATGGTGTAGGGTAGATGGAGATGGTTTGGAGCATGCTCTTCGCACTCCCCAAGATTGATTAGTTCAGCAAACTTTCAACTGGAATCTACAAGGCACTAAAAGAGTTAGAAGAACCAGGCCTACAGAATAATAATAATAATAATAATAATAATAATAATAATAATAATAATAATAAGCAGAACCCGTGTAAATTACACGAAATTATATTTTCAATACTAATTATATTTTTCCTAACCTATACATGTTTGAATAAAATGTGATAAGATTTGACTTGTATGTTCATTTAAAAAAATGAGCAATACATGAATTGGGAAAACTATATAAGATGTGCTTTGGTTAAGTAATCAAAGTCTAATGTGAATTTGTAAGAGTATACCATGAAATTATTTCCGTTTTCTTTAAAGCGTGACACAAAAAAAAATAATACACACGCTATCTTATTGATATATAGACAATAATATCATCTATCTGTAAAAAAACTGACTTTTGTGCGTCCTTGTGTATATCTATTTTATGAAGTCGAACAATAAAAAGTCAATATCAGTTGATGAAGATTCACTCAAAGAATGGAATAGGTAAATATATCTAACTTTTTCGGGTAAAAGATGCAAGATTTTAGTATTACTAACATATAGGTTCAATCATTTTGCAATTATACTCTAAACTATAGACATAAGCTCTCACCTAAAGTTAAACGACAATTAAATATAGTCATCTTGAAGAAAGTCGCTTGATAAACTAGAGAAGCACTCAGCAGAGCACTGACCTCTGCTGCGGCAGCTTATTTCTCAACCTTTTGCTCCACCTTGACCTTGACCTTTGACCTTAACATGTATAATTGGAGTGGATTTTCATGCACTCAAATATGAATCATGTTTGAAGTCTCTATGACAACGATGTCCAAACTTATGGCTGATTACGATAATTGGACATTTGGCTTGACGGTAACCTTGACCTTTGACCCTGACCTTCCAAATTTAAAAAATTTCCAGCATTTAACATAACAGCTAATCCGGGTACGATTCATATTATGGCCAGGACGCTGTTCACAATCAAACAAACAAACAAACAGAAAAACAGGGGCGAAAACATAACCTCCTCCCAACTTCGTTGGCGAATGTAAATAATACGCTTTGGTGTCTTTTTTTTTACAAAGGAGATATCTACTTGTGAAGTAGTAACAAGATTGTACTACTAACATATGGGCTAAATTATTTTGCAATTATACACTAAAATAAAGATGTACACTCAGAAATATGTTTATCTTCAAGAAAGCCGCTAAATAAAACTAAATCAATTTATAAGACTTGTTACAAAGGAAAAATCTAGTTGTGGCCACCACATACTCCATCAATGATATTGCCGGAAACAACGAGAAAAAAATTAATATAAGAAACTGCATAGAAGAACCGAAGTCTCTCGCAAAGAGGTAAATAAGAGAAGGTACGAACATATTAAGAGGATTCTCTTGCGTAAATGGGGAACCAGAGAAAGAGAAAATGGAAACAAAAATTCTCTCTTTCCCGGGAAGCAGAGCTGAGTAATCCCCCCCCCTCCCCACCCTCTTACCTAAGGCAAGCAGCCTCACTAAATGCAAAGTATGAGACAAGTTTACCACCCGTGAAAGCTCCATTTGTTTCTACACACTAGGTCTCTCTCTCTCTCTCTCTCTCTCTCTCTCTCTCTCTCTCTGTATATATGCATATATATATACATATATATATATATATATATATATAATATATGAAGTTACACACATATATTTACTGTATGTACACACACACACACACACACACATATATATATATATATATATATAATTTCTTAGTGCAAATCCACATTTATTCCATATCTATTTTTTCAGTGTCGAAAATTTTTCTTTAAATGTACAAAGCTTGCAATAAAGTTTGAAAAAAAAAATCACTCCGACGAATGAAAGCTATTTTGAAAACAAATCCTAAGAATCCCGCGAAGTATAACGAAAGGAAGATCTAACCGACCATACTACCCTTCCCTCCTTGTCTTCCAATAACTGCCAGAAAACTTAATTCGTATAATAATAATAATAATAATAATAATAATAATAATAATAATAACAACAACAACAATAATAAAAATAATAATAGTAATAATAACAATAACAATAATAATAATAATAATAATAATAATAATAATAATAACGAAAATAATAATAATAATAAAAACATAATAATAATAATATTAATGATTAACTCATCAAGACCTTATTTTGCAAGAAAGTGGACGAGGGTAAAACGCCATCTGTGT
>NC_090757.1:3071875-3076875 GCF_036898095.1 Palaemon carinicauda
CATTAGTGTCTGCAACCTTAGGGAGTTTAGCGGAGCCTATGGGTGTATCAGCTGAGTCATCAGCAGCCACTGCTTGTCCCTCCCTGGTCCTAGCTTGGGTGTAGAGGAGGCTTGGGAACTAACCATGTTATATATGGTCAGTCTCTTGGGCAGTGTCCTGCTTGCTAGGGCAATGTCACTGTCCCTTGAGTCTGCCACTCTTGAGCGACCTTTAAACCTTTAACCTGATCATAGATTTTCCTTCTTTTCTTCATTTCCAGTTTTATTGAGACCCTTCCTTTTTACTCTGTTTATTTTGTGGACAACCTGTCTTTTTTTCACTTATTTTTACTATTCTGTGCCTATCATTTTCCCTTCCTTTTCCTCACTTCCATTATTTATTCTGTGCACATCATCTTTCCTTCCTTTTCCTCACTTCCTTTATTTATTCTGTGCACATCATCTTTCCTTCCTTTTCCTCACTTCCTTTATTTATTCTGTGCACATCATCTTTCCTTCCTTTTCCTCACTTCCTTTATTTATTCTGTGCACATCATCTTTCCTTCCTTTTCCTCACTTCCATTATTTATTCTGTGCACATCATCTTTCCTTCCTTTTCCTCACTTCCTTTATTTATTCTGTGCTCATTATCTTTCCTTCCTTTTCCTCACTTTCTTTATTTATTCTCTGCACATCATCTTTCCTTCCTTTTCCTCACTTCCTTTATTTATTCTGTGCACATCATCTTTCCTTCCTTTTCCTCACTTCCTTTATTTATTCTGTGCACATCATCATCCCTTCCTTTTCCTCACTTCCTTTATTTATTCTATGCACATCATCTTTCCTTCCTTTTCCTCACTTCCTTTATTTTTTCTGTGCACATCATCTTTCCTTCCTTTTCCTTAATTCCTTTATTTATTCCGTGTTCATTATCTTCTCTTTCTTTTCCTCACTTCCTTTATTTATTCCGTGCACATGATCTTCCCTTCCTTTTTTTATTCTGTGTGCACAATCTCTCTTCCTTTTCCTCACTTCTTTTATTCATTCTGTGCACATCATCCTCCCTTTCTTTCCTCACTTCCTTTATTATTCTGTGAATATCTTCCCTTCCTTTTCTTCACACCCTTTCTTATTCTGTGCACACCATCCTCACTTCCTTTTCCTCTCTTCCTTTTTTATTCTGTGCGCACAATCTCTCTTCCTTTTCCTCTCTTCCTTTATCTTCCCTTACTTTTCCTCACACCCTTTATTATTCTGTGCACACCATCTTCTCTTCTTTTTCCTCATTTTCTTTTTTATTCTGTGCACATCATCTTCACTACCTTTTCCTTACTTTATTATTCTGTGCACACCATCTTCCATTCCTTTTCGTCACTTCCTTTCTTATTCTGTGCGCACCACTTCCATTTTCTCACTTTCCTTTTTTATTCTGTGTACATCATTTAACTGTTGCTCTCTTTGTCTCACTCATTTCCCTGCTACCCTTTTTCCATTTACCCATAATTAACCCACTTTTACGAAAGAGCTAACAGTTGCGTTTATTTATTTGTGAAGTGTTCCTCATGGGCTGCATGGTAGCCGATATGGTAACGTCCCTGACTGGTGATCGCTTGACTGGGGTTCGAGTCCCGCTCAAACTCGTTAGTTTCTTTGGTCGCTGCATCCTCACCTTCTTGTGAGGTAAGGATGGGGGGTGGGGGTTCGGGGAGCCTGTAGGTCTATCTGCTGAGTTATCAAGAGCCGTTGCCTGGCCTTCCTTGGTCCTAGCTTGGGTGGAGAGGGGCCATTGTCCTGCTTGCTAGGGCAGTGTCATTGTCCCTTGCCTCTGCCATTCAGTAGTGACCTTTAAACCGAAGCGCGTGATTGAGAGGGAAGGGGGAGTATTTTGTTGGGTGGACGAAGCAACGTTCCACTTAACATGTTGCGGCAGCAGCAAGCAGATGGGGCTGACCGGTTTGTTTACATTTACTGAGAAATTTAGTTTACAATGCCTTGATTCTAATACTCATATTCACTCCACTTTTCAAATTGTATGGATACGACACTTTGAAGAACAGAGAAACTAGCCTCCTGGATAGTACAGTGGTAATGCGTTTGCTTAGCATTCGCATGGCAGCGGATCGATCTCCGCCCGGGACCGTGAGTTTAAGCCGTTCACTGGGGAGGCCACTGCTGTGGGGGTTGGGCATCCCCGTCTGACGTTCTGGCAAGTATATATCTGTTCAAATGAAACTTAAACTAAAACTAGACACCTTTAACCTTAATATTTGATGACTTTTATTGACGCCAAGTACTATACTGTCTGCTACGGCCTCTTCGTGAGGCAGGATAGGTCGTGGTAGACCAGGAGAAATGTGTCTGATGACAATGCGCAGAATGGTTGGATCTGAGACTTATGTTGAGCTCAGAGAGATGGCAGAGGAAAGAGACACATGAATTCATTCAGACCCTATGTATCCCGTGGGTGCTAGAGGATTAAGATAAAATTAAGAACGAAACGAAAGTTATACAGAAACTTTGATTACGTATATTTTCGCCAGTTGAGCCTGCTTTAACTAATTTCTCTTCCTTGAACTGCATGAAACTGGAGTATTTTTCGTGCATGTCCAAGTTCCCACGGAAACTGGAAAGGAAAAGTCTTATTCCTTTTCCAGGCGTTTGCCAGTATTTGCACTTGGAATTTAAACGATGTTAAGACGTTTTTTTTCCTTATTCGAATTTTCCAAGGAGAGCGACTTGGTTTGTTTTTCATAACTACTTGAATTTGTTAAAGGGCTTTGGCATAATGTAACGAACTATAAGTTTAGAGTGTGTGGAGGTAGTTGATGCTCTTTCGTTATACAGTTGTGTACAGGTTAGTCGATTACGGTCTACTTACGGTGTTAATATTGTGCTTTCATTTAAAAGATAATATTGTTAAGTATAATCATCCTTTTCATTCAGATGATCCTAGACTGTCATCGATTCCTATACAAGATATTCTGTAATTTCTAGTAATTTTTCTTTCGGGTGTATGAAGTTCAGTGTAATACAGTTGTCATGAAGATTCATTACTGCTGTAACCAGAATTTGAAATATTCTTCCAAGGTATGGAGCATAATGGTAAGAACATAAGCCTTAAGTGAATTTCATTACATAGTGTAATTATTATATTGTAAATGTGTGCGTGCTTGTACTCGTATTCACTACGGTTTTCTGTTCATTGCCATGTTTCCTTTTCTGTTTTATTATATATATATATATATATATATATATATATATATATATATATTTATTTTATATTATGGGTTATGAAACTAATTTTTTTTTTGGGTTATGGTTTTCTTTATTTGGGTTATGGGTTTGGTTTTTTGGTTTTGGTTATGAATATTGTTTTTTTGGGGGGGAGTTTGGGTTGGGGGGGGGTATGAAGATTTTTTGGGGGATTTATGAATATTGTTTTGCTTTAGATGTAGGCTACCTTCTCTCTCTCTCTCTCTCTCTCTTTTTTTTTTTTTTTTTTTTTTTTTTTTACATGGATTTTCCTGACACGTGTGTGGTAAATGGATATCGAACCAATGTCCCATTATTATGTAGAAAGTGCTGTCAAAATAGCATACCAATTTTGAATATTGTTTGAGGCAATCCAATTCAGTGATGCTGTTTGATATCCCAAATTGAGATTTGTTTTGGTGACAGTATCTCTCTCTCTCTCTCTCTCTCTCTCTCTCTCTCTCTCTCTCTCTCTCTCTCGTAGTGGGAATGCTCTATTTAGATCTATCTGTGTTTTTAAAATCTTGTAGTTTTTCAAAAGTTTCTTTTTATAAGGCATGACTTTCGAAATCTTTTCTTAGAAAAGGATGGATTCGACTGGTGTAATGCCAAAGTTGAATTAATTTGCGTGTTACTTGTTCCTATTATTTAAGGAATACTACTACTACTACTACTACTACTACTACAAATAATAATAATTATTATTATTATTATTATTCCTATTATTATTATTATTATTATTATTATTATTATTATTATTATTTCTACTATTATTATTATTATTATTATTATTATTATTATTATTATTATTATTATTCCAACTTCTACTATTATTATCATTACTACTACTACTACTACTACTACTACTACTAGTAGTAGTAGTAGTAGTAGTAGTAGTAGCTAAGCTACAAGCCTAGTTGCAAAAGTAGGATGCTGTAACGGCAAGAGCTCCAACAGGAAAAAATAACCCAGTGAAGAAAGGAAATAAGAAAATGAATAAACTACAAGATAAGTAATTAACAATTAATGTAGAGTATTTTAAGAACAGTAACAACATTGAAATAGATCTTTCACAAATAAACTATAAAGAAGACTCGTGTCAGCCTGTTCAACATAAAAAAAAAAAAAACATTCATTGCAAGTTTGAACTTTTGAAGTACCTTTAACACCTGGGTGTGAAGGTCATTCGGGTCACACGTGTTCGTCAGTAGCCGAAACGTTTTATAAAACGTTTTCCAAAATTTATTATAGTACAACTTCAGTTGAAAAATCCAATGAGGCTATCCAGTCGTATATATGTTTAGATCACTGACGGTCAGTGTTATTTTGTGTTTGCTGTGTTAGGCTGAAATCAATCGGAATTAGGTCAGACGACCATATGCACTGTTGGGTGGTTTTAAAGGTTTAAAGGCCCCTCAGGAATGACTGAGGCAAGGGACAGTGACATTGCCCTATCAAGCAGGACTATGACTTATATACTGACATATCAGCGCCCAAGCTAGGGCTAAGAGGAGAGAGAGAGAGAGAGAGAGAGAGAGAGAGAGAGAGAGAGAGAGATGGGCTCCCCCAAATCTTCACTCTTTGCTCACAAGGATGGTAAGGTTCTAGCGACCAAAGGAACTTAGGAGTTTGAGCGGGACTCGAACCCCAGTCTGGCGATCACCGGTCAGGAACGTTACCACATCGGCCCCCGACAATTTACGACTGTTGTATATCCTCTGTCTTTGAATTAATTTTTGTTTGTTAACTTTGATCCAAAATAGCACATG
>NC_090757.1:3084375-3089375 GCF_036898095.1 Palaemon carinicauda
AATTGTATAATAACGAAATGTTATCAATGTAAGTAGTTGTATGGATCGATTAGATTTTACTGACAAAATAACAAACAAATCATACCTTGTTCCTTGTTACATGAGAATAATATACAAATATTTTGTCCAACATACAGCTGATATTCAAAAGCTAACCATTATATAATACAATATTTAATTCTTGACATAAAGAAATCTACTAGAATAATGATAATAATTATATGTTTCATTTAGAAACATGACCATACACAAATTTAGGTATACAGTAACGCGCATTCATATACTGTATACCACCTGGTGAATCAAACAACGTAAAGCAGACTGTGCATACACACAAACACACACACACAAACACACACACACAATGTTTTGTCCAGTATTGATCGAAGTGGGAATTGTTCGTTAAAAGTCTGTTTCTATAATGGTGGGACTGCGCCTCCAAACCCTCTATCCCTCCCCGTCCTCCATGTTTCTCGCAGGGGAGCGCGCGCGCGCGTGTTCGCCCGCCCGCCCGCCCGCACGTGCGTACATATCTTGTCCATCCCCATGGACGGTGGACCACTGGGGTTATCCGGATGAAATAGCATCGATGGTTCGTTTTCTGCTGCTGGAAACACATGAGAAAGAGGAGTTCGGGGGAGGGCTGGTGTGCCAAGGTCCATTTTGGCATTTAAAAGAAAAAAAAAATCCATTGATGTTTGTTATTGTAATTTTGTTGTTTGGTAGCATTTTGGTCACTTTATTGTTTTTTATATATAATTCATACTGAGAGAGAGAGAGAGAGAGAGAGAGAGAGAGAGAGAGAGAGAGAGAGAGAGAGAGAGAGAGAGAGAGAGAGAGAGAGAGAGGGGGGGATTGGTAATATTTAGGATGCTTTGATTTTTATATGTAATTCATACTGTGTGTGTGTGTGTGAGAGAGAGAGAGAGAGAGAGAGAGAGAGAGAGAGAGAGAGAGAGAGAGAGAGAGAGAGAGAGAGAGAGAGAGAGAATTGGTAATATTTTGGTTGCTTTTATTTTTATATATAATTCATACTGTGTGTGTATGAGATAGAGAAAGAGAGAGAGAGAGAGAGAAGATTGGTAATATTTTGGTCGCTTTATTATTTTTTTATATATAATTCATACTAAGAGAGAGAGAGAGAAAGGATTGGTAATATTTTGGTCGCTTTATTGTTTTTTAATATATCATATTGAGAGAGAGAGAGAGAGAGAGAGAGAGAGAGAGAGAGAGAGAGAGAGAGAGAGAGAGAGAGAGAGAGTTTAGATAACTTTCTCTTTCATAAATTACATTGATATACATGTAGTATGAAGCTGCGTCCTTGTTTTTTCATAATGAATAATATTGCTTTTCATCAATTAATATATGAACTGGTAACATAACTTGATTTAGTTTCATTTTCGGCACGACACCGTTTGCATTTAACCTATTTACCTTTTTGGGCCGCCATACCCGCATTGCCCAATGCCCGAACATGTGTTAGGGAGTCGTTTTATTTTATTTTTTTTTTTTCTATGCGGGCACCTGGCCAAGTCATTTGGGGCACACTTTCCAGTTTTAGCGGGCATGCACGCTCAAGCAAAGGCTCTTATTAGAGTGATTTCTATGTGTTTCGGGCTCAATATTCTATCTTATTTCTCTTCCTCGTGTTTTTTTTTTTTTTTATGCTAACTAGCGGTAGGGTAATTCCCCCAGGTTAAAAATCCTATGGCTTAGTTTCAGCTTCGCCAAAGGGATGAATAACAGTGCGATGAATAAATAATAATAAGAATAGGGAGGTGGGAATATTGGGAAAGGAAGAGTACCCCTGGATACAATCCAGTTTATAGCTCAAAGGCAGGTACTCGGGATGGAAAAGATTAAGGAAATAGGGAGAAAGAGAAGTACAGGAGAAGAATAAATGAGAGGGTCAGACCCTCTTGCGATATTAGGGAATTGGTATTATTATTTCAGACATTAGTATAATTCCTAATAAATAGCGTAGGGTTTTTATTATTATTATTATTATTATTACTAGCCAAGCTACAACCCTAATTAAAAAAGCAAGATGCTATAAGCTCAAGGGCTCCAACAGGGAAAAATAGCCCAGTGAGGAATTGAAATAAGAAAATAAATAAATGATGAGAACCAATTAACAAAGAATCAAACAACCAATAACAACGTCAATACATATATGTCATATATAAACTATAAAAAGACTTATGTCAGCCTGTTCAACATAAAAACATTTGCTGCTACTTTGAACTTTTGAAGTTCTACTGATTCAACTACCCGATTAGGAAGATCATTCCACAACTTTGCCACAGCTGGAATAAAACTTCTAGGAAAAATGCAATTTTTTTTCAAATTTGTCATTTTTTATAATTTATATATGAAATATCTATTGTTACTTTTCTTAAAATATTCTATGTTAATTGTTCTTTACTTCTACTGTAGTTTATTTATTTCCTTATTTTCCCTGTTGAAGCACTTTGGCTTATACCATCCATCCAGCGGTTCCTACTAGGGCTGTAACTTAGCTAGTAATAATGATTATTTATGAGAGTAACGTATCTCATTTCAACTAATGTTATATTTTGTCATCTTCCATACTTGAGTTTAAATGCTAGCAATGATAGTGGTGAATTGCTCCTGCAAACAACCCGACTTTCTATTTTTCTCTGGTATGTCTGTTGGGGCTTAAACACTTTTAATCAACGTGTTGATGTTAAACAACAGCATTTATTTGTGCTAAATTTTTTTTTTTTTTTTTTTTTTTACAGATTTAATTCCGTTTCGGAGATTTATGTTTCATTTCCTTGTTCTTTTTATTTTTATATGTTATGTTTTGTAAACATTGATTCGTATATGATACAGTTACAACAGACGTATGTTTAATAATGAATATTACTTTTTTTAGCTAGTTCCTCACTGGGCTATTTTCCCTTTTGGAGCCCTTGGGCTTACAGCATCCCGCTTTACCAACTAGGGTTGTAGCTTACCAAGTAATAATAATAATAATAATAATAATAATAATAATAATAATAATAATAATAATAATAATATTAATAATAATGATGAAGAAGAAGTACACATTAATCGTATTGAGTCAAATCTTACTGAAATACAAAAAGGGTAATAGATTTGTTTAAAGTAATATAATATTAAATAGAATCGTTATAATATAATGTTGAGCGTTTCAAGAATGAGGAGGGAGGGAAGAAACAGCAATGAAAGTGATGTGTAGCCAGAGCGTGAGCATATTTCTAAACAAGAGTAGGTCTAAATGTATCTGAACTTATTGGTGTTTTAAAGATTGTATGTCATGATGTAGATGTTGTTGTCTGTGTGATAGGAGGAAGTGGTATTCTTGCTATGTAGGTGTTTATGTTGAACAGGCTTCCATAAGTCCTTTTATAGTTTATAAATCAAATATCTGTTTTAATGTTGTTAATGTTTTTAAAATATTTTAAGTTTCATTACTTCTTATATCGTTTATTTATTTCCCTATTTCCTCTCCTCACTGGGCTATTTTTCCTTGTTGGAGCCCTTGGGTTTATAGCAGCTTGCTTTTCCAAGTAGGGTTATAGCTTAGCTGGTAATAATAATAATAATAATAATAATAATAATAATAATAATAATAATAATAATAATCTTTAAAATTGTTAGTTTTTTCTATGTATGTATAAGCTTAAAAAATGAGAATTGTTTCTGCAATGTAGGTATTAGATGCTATAAAATTAAGATTTCTCTCTGCTATGTACTGTAGGTATAAGAATCTTTAAAATTGAGGATTTCTTTTCAATGTAGGTATAAGAAGCTTTAAAATTGAGAATTTTTTTATTCTGCTATGTACTGTAGGTAAAGGAAGCTTTCAAATTGAGAATTTTTTGCTGCTATGTAGGTAAAAGCTTTTAAATTGAGATTCTTTTTCTGCTATGTAGGTAAAGGAAGCTTTAGAATTGAGAATTTTTTTCTGCTATGTAGGTAAAAGAAGCTTTAAAATTTTCTGCTATATAGGTAAAGGAAGATTTAAAATTGAGAATAATTTTGCTCTGTAGGTAAAAGAAGCTTTAAAATTGAGAAGTTTTTGGCTATATAGGTAAAAGACGCTTTTAAATTGAATTTTTTTCTGTTATGTAGGTAAAAGAAGCTTTAAAATTGAGAATTTCTTTGCTATGTAGGCGAAAAAAGCTTTGAAATAGAGATTTTTTTGTTATTTAGGTTTAATAAGCTTTAAAATAAAGATTTGTGTCTGCTATGTAGGTATAAAAAGCTTTAAAATTAAGATTTTTTTCTGCTATGAAGGTATAAGAAACTTAAAAATAGATTTTTCGTGCTATGTAGGTATAAAAAGCTTTAAAATTGAGATTTTTTCTTGATAGGTAAAATAAGCTTTAAAATAGAGATTATTTTCTGCTATGTAGGTATAAGGAACTTTATAAATGTGGTTGTAAGAATAAGAAGATTTTTCCTTCTATTTAGGCATAAGAAGCTTTAAAGTTGAATTTTTTTTCTGCTATGTAGGTGTAAAAAGCTATAAAATTGAATTTTTTCCTGCATATAAGAAGCTTTAAAATTCAAATTTTTCCCACAATATAGGTATAAGAAGTTTTAAAATTGAGGATTGTTTTTCCGTTTCAATTCTAGGTGTATCGCTTAGCAATGAGTAGTAATCAAGTACGTGGTAGGTTTATAAATTGAAAATAGTGAACTATGTTGTAAGTTTATTTAAAACCCAGGACATTAGTGTATAATCAATGGCTAGCATTCTCCAGTTGTCATATATAAATTAAGATAAAATATATCAACAGAAATACGAAAATTTTGATGAAAAACTTTTCCTACTTACGAAGGCGTTTTACAAAAGCTTTTTAAACATCATAATATACATTTATTGCAATAGTTTTTTAAGCAAGTCTTTTCCGTAAGGCAGAAATTGTATGATGCTCTCATTGTTTATTGTAGAAGGGTTGCATTTTCATACCTGGAGTGAAAAAAAGCTTTACCTCCACTTAAAA
>NC_090757.1:3091875-3106875 GCF_036898095.1 Palaemon carinicauda
ATGAGAGCTTCATACACAAGTTTATGAACTCTGACAGCTCGGTTGTACGTTTTACCTTCAAGAGCACCATTAATTGAACCTTCTGAAACAACACCCGATTCTATACATAGGTCACATAAGCCAGCATCCATAAACCTCTTGCCTAGGACAGCCAGAGCATTGCAGATGGTATGAAATGCTCCCAACCTAATTATGACATTGGCATATTTAACTCTGCGTCTCCAAGCAATCTCTGATAATTTTGCAAAAATGGCTTGATCTACGACAATGACAATAAGTGGTAGTTGCAACTCTGTTCGGATAGCCTCGGACTGATTCAGGATTTCAAAAGCTGTAGTGAGCTCGGTTGCAGGGGCGTTTATAGTGGGAAGGTAGCAAAGGATGTCTTCTTTGATGGAGATATCCTTTCTCATGTTTATGTTAAATCCTGTCCAACTTGGGATGTTCTTATTTTCCATATTTGATTGTCTGTGAATGATCCAGATTAAATTATTATTCCGAGCAGATTCTACAGCTTCATCAGCATCTTTATTACTCATTCTTGGTGGCAAAGGTTGTGGACCTACTCTCTTTCCAGCAATGTAGGTTTCCAGTTCTGTGTGCTGTGTAGAAATAGTCCTTTGTTTTTCCTTATCAATGACTGGAAGAGCAGGCTTTGGGAGAAGAGGCCCAATCATTTTGCGTTGCATAACAATGTCATTAACACGATGAGAAGTTCCCTGACCTGTCAAAGTTTCTTCGAGTCCGTCGATGTTATCCCATGCTAAATTTGTGAAAATATATGGCTGCAAAGGAGTAGGTAAGACCACCGTTTGGTTCTGTGTTGCAGCTAATTTTTGCAGACAAAGTGCTGTGTCATTTTCTTCAAGCTGTGAATAAGAGATCCCATGTCCAAGTCTGTTTAGCATCCGAATCAATTCAGTATTGCCTGTTAATGTTTTGACAGCATATGGAAGCAACAAATGTTTTGGAGGTTTCTGCTTTCCTCGTGTTGTGGCATATATTAGATCCTGACCAAGAGACTGTATTAGAAGTTTCACTCTTTGAGATGGGTTTTCTTTTTCAGGTTCTCCAGTCAGAATACCAGTCAATGACTGCTGAAGCAGACATGGCAAATTCATGGACTCGTTTTTAAGATCAGATGGAAGGTAGCGCCACGGAGATGGCAAACAGCTTTCCTGTATTGATGTCCGAACATAAGATGATGCCTGGTGAATGATGCACTTTGTCACTAGATTTTGATCTCAGAGTTTTCAATTCATTTCGAAAATTTTTGTTTTCAAGGACCATGTCTTGCATTGTAATGCTGTCTGGAATTGATAACAACTTTCCTGCTTCATCCTTATAAATGTGAATAATGTCTACAACTTCTGAGTCCAGTCTCCGTTTGATGTGTTTCTTGGTGGATTCATTCATTCTGTAACCTCTTGAATGCATGAAGTTCTCCATTCTAGCTGCAAGTGTGGCTACAGGAACAATTAGCTTATCAGGCAACATTTCATTTCTTATAAATGTAAAAAGGTCATCATAAGCCTCAGATTCAACCTCGCTGTGAGCTATTTCATATTCATTCTCATTCTTGCTTGTTCTAGATTCTAGAGACTTTTTTGTTTTTTGGGTATAATTTCTGTAACAAGAGTTGTGGTAATGAGCCTCTGCAGCAACAATGTCTCGACTTGTTGCTGCTAATATCTTGTCATCTTGTTTTTCCCTTGCACACTGTCGAAGCTTCTCATCAACCCTTAACTGCCTAGCCAGGATAAGATGTTCACGAGTGGATGTTCCTTTCAAACACTTATCTTTTCACAAAATATACACTCAGGCTGGTATACTCGGGATGTAGATGGTGTTCTCTTATGTGTCTTTGCTGCTCCACTGCTGCCTGTATCGTCTTCTGAATTTTCAGCTGATTTTCTTTTAAAGTTATTCAGATCTCTTCTTAGTGTAAATCGGCTTCTACATTGTCTGTGGTAACAGACGTTGGGCATCTCTTGCTTATGTAGACTTTCTGCAATTTGGAGAATTGGTTTATGATTCCTCACTCGGGCTGCATCAAGAAGCACCAACCATGAGTCATAGTCCTTAGGTGTTACCGGTGTTGTTGGGTCATTATCATAAGTTTCAATGTGGATAATGCATTTTTCTTTCGTAGAGTCTATCTTGACAAAGTAGACCTACTGTTCTCCAGGACTATCAGCTGCATCTGCCCTCAGCACAAGTAATCTAAAAGAAGAGAAACTCAATGCGTTATTTTTTTATTACTGTTATATACAGTAAATGAATGATTCAGGAGCGTGATAGTTGTTATTTTAACATCCAATAACATTCTTAATATATTAGCTATGGATCAAATATTGGTATCAAAAGAAAGCTCTTGAAACACAGAATATGAATGTTAAGTTGAATCAAAAATACCAGACATGATATTATTTCTATACGGAAAAATTACCAGTTATATTGAAAAAAAATCATTAATTTCAACATAAATATGCTCGCAACTAACACTGTGTACAAGATATTAAAATGTGTGATAGCTTGTTTTGAAGTCCTTTTCTTGGCCTTTATTTTGGTATATAATAAGTCCTAATAATATTAATGGACTAGCTCGCAGGAGACAAAAATCACCTGTAAGTCACGCCGGAAAAAATCACATGTCATACATAAAAAACGGTTGATAACACAAGGAAGGCAAAGAGACATAGAATGCTATCATACATTTTTGAAGACTATAGACATTGGGCTTTTAGTTAATCACTATGAGATTTCCTGCCCCAAAATGGTACCGACCAACCCCCCAGGCTCATAGACTAATATAAACTATTAACAACGTCAAAAACAGATATGTCATTTATAAACAATAAAAAGACTCATGTCAGCCTGGTCGACATAAAAACATTTGCTCCAACTTTGAACTTTTGAAGTTCTACTGATTCAACCACCCTATTAGGAAGATCATTCCACAACTTGGTCACAGCTGGAATAAAGCTTCTAGAATACTGTGTAGTATTGAGCCTCATGATGGAGAAAGCCTGGCTATTAGAATTAACTGCCTGCCTAGTATTACGAACAGGATAGAATTGTCCAGGGAGATCTGAATGTAAAGGATGGTCAGAGTTATGAAAAATCTTATGCAACATGCATAATGAACTAATTGAACAACGGTACCAAAGATTAATATCTAGATCAGTAATAAGAAATTTAATAGACCGTAAGTCTATGTCCGACAAAATAAGATGAGAATCGGCAGCTGAACACCAGACAGGAGAACAGTACTAAAACAAGGTAGAATGAAAGAACTAAAACACTTCTTCCGAATAGATTGATCACCGAAAATCTTTCAAGGCTTTCTCAATAAGCCAATTTTTTGTGCAACTGAAAAAGACATAGACCTAATGTGTTTCTCAAAAGTAAATATGTTGTCGAGAATCACACCTAAAATTTTAAAAGTCATACATATTTAAAGAAACATTATCAATACTGAGATCCGGATGTTGAGGAGCCACCGTCCTTGACCTAGTTACAATCATACTTTGAGTTTTGTTAGGATTCAACTTCATACCCCATAATTTGCACCATGCACTAATTTTAGCTAAATCTCTATTAAGGGATTCACCAACCCCAGATCTACATTCAGGGGATGGAATTGATGCAGAGTAGCATCATCTGTATATGCAACAAGCTTGTTTTCTATGCCAAACCACATGTCATGTGTATCCTATATAGTATGAAAAGTAATGGGCCAAGACCACTACCCTGTGGAACACCGGATATCACATTCCTATACTCTGTATGGTGCCCATCAACAACAACTCTTTGAGATCTATTACTTAAAAAATCAATAATAATGCCAAGAAACGACTCACCCACTCCCAACTGTTTCAATTTGAAAACAATGGCCTCATGATTAACACGGTCAAAGACAGCACTAAAATGAAGGCCAATCATACGAACCTCCTGACCACAATTAAGGGATTTCTGTACAGCATTGGAGATTGTAAGAAGAGCATCACATGCTCCAAGGCCTTTACAAAAACCAAATTGCAAACTAGGGAGTAGATAATTACCTTCAGCAAACCTATTAAGACGTTTTGCCAGAAGACGTTCAAAAACTTTAGATAATATGGGAGTTATGGAAATAGGGCGGTAATCAGTAGGACTTGAGCTACCACAAACACATTTACATAGAGGAGTAACATTACCAATTCTCTAACAAGTGCTAAAAGCTCCTCTTCTTGCTAACTTGCGCAAAGTAACAGATAACTTTGGAGCTAAGAAATCTGCTGTCTTTATAAAAAAACAAGGGAAAAATACCATTTGGGTCTACACCTCCATAAGCATCAAGGTCCATCAACAGAGCTTCAATCTCACAAGATCGAAAAGCTAAACTAGTTAGTTTAGCCTCAGGAAAACAGGAATGAGGAAGTTCAAGTTTATCATTACTCTGTTTACTATGGAAAACATCAGCCAAAAGGGTTGCCTTTTCCTTTGGACAGTGATTGACTGAGCCATCTGGTTTGAGTAAAGGAGGAACTGTTTCATCTACACCAAAGAGTGCAGATTTAAGGGTAGACCACCATTTGTGTTCCTGAGTTGTACCAGAAAGTGTTTCTTTTATGGTTAAATTGTACTCCTTTTCTGTTGAGGCATAAACTCTGAGCAAAAGCTCGAAGCTGAGTATAGTTGTTCCAGGTCAAATCTGATCTGTTACCCTTCCAAAGGTGATAGGCCTCCCGCCTCTCCAAATAAGCACGTGTACAATCATCATTGAACCACGATTTGTCCTTCACTCGGTACCTTACCACACGGGAAGGGATAACAGGATCTACACTACTATATAATTGTGACCAATTCAAGCAAAAAAGATCATGCAAAATCCCATTCCAGTCTGCTTGGGATTTCATATATATTTTACAAGAGTATGATATATCAGGGACAGGCTGCTCAGTCTTCACTACTAATGAAATCAAGGCATGATCAGATGTCCCGACTGGAGAACCAACCTTACTAGTTATAATGCCAGGGGAGTCAGTGTATACGAGGTCCAAGCAATTACCAGACCTGTGAGTAGCTTCATTTATGATTTGCTCACAGCCTGATTCAGAGGCAAAGTCTAAAGCTCTTAAGCCATGGCAATCGGTAGGAGAGATAGAACTTAATCACGCCCTGTGGTGAGCATTAAAATCACCAACAAAGACAAAAGAAGCCTTTCTATCATCTATCACATACACCGAATAGTCTGGCCTGGTCTTTACAGATTTCCTTCTGTCCTCAAACACCTGACAACACTGAGATTACCAAATAATTTTTCTTCACCTAAGGGGTTAACTACTGCACTACAATTGTTCAGTGGCTACTTTCCTCTTGGTAAGGGTAGAAGAGAATGTTAAGCTATGGTAAGCAGCTCTTCTAGGAGAAGGACACTCCATAATCAAACCATTGTTCTCTAGTCTTGGATAGTGCCATAACTTCTATACCATGGTTTTCCACTCTCTTGGGTTAGAGTTCTCTTGCTTGAGGATATACTCGGGCACACTATTCTATCTAATTTATCTTCTTGTTTTGTTAAAGTTTTTATAGTTTATATGGGAAATATTCATCTTGATGTTACTGCTCTTAAAATATTTAATTTTCCCTTGTTTCTTTTCCTCACAGGGCTATTTTCCCTGTTGGGGCCCTTGGGCTTATAGCATCCTGCTTTTCCAACTAAGGTTGTAGCATAGCAAGTAATATATATATATATATATATATATATATATATATATATATATATATATATATATATATATATATATATATACATATATATATATTTATATACTTTGTATATATATATACACACACACACACACACACACACACACACATATATATATATATATATATATATATATATATATATATATATATATATATATATATATATATATATATCAACAAAAAGCCTTTTCTCCTTTTAATTGGTGGTTGAAACGGAAAACAAAAACAACGCTACGTACCTCAGTTCCTGAATTGTTAATGAATCCCTATGCACAAAACTCCCATAACATTGGTAGCTTCATGTACGAAATCTGGATGCTCATACACATATCTATATATTTATCTATATCTATATATATATATATATATATATATATATATATATATATATATATATATATATATATAGATGTATATATGTATGTATATATATATATTTATATATATATATATATATATATATATATATATATATATATATATATATATATATATATATATATATATATATGAAATATGTGCGTATCGTCATCATCTCCTACGCTTATTGGCGCAAAGGCTTCTGCTTAGAGTTCGCCAGTCGTCTGTATCTTGAGCTTTTAATTCAATACTTCTCTAGTCATCATCTCCTACTTCACGGTCCATAGTACTCAGCCATGTAGGTCTGGGTCTTCCAACTCTTATAGTGCCTTGCGGAGCCCAGATGAACGTTTGGGGAGTGGGAGGAGCATGCCCAAACCATCTCCGTCTACCCCTCACTATGTTCGCATCACCATATGGTACTTGAGTCATTTTTCTTATAGTGTGTATGTGTGTGTGTGTATTTCCGTGCAGTTTGCTTACATTCTTCGGCTGTGTATGATGTGTGGGCGTGTTTGATCAGCACGTGCACCATCCAAAATTCACCTCGCGTTGCCCCCAACCTTTCAATCAAACGATGTCTTTGAACAGGAAGTGCTGTCAACCCGATAATGGCTGGGTCTTTACTCTGCTTAAGAATATTGTCACATTATCTCATTTTCGCTGTCAGATAATGGGTGTTGAGCCATTCCACAAGGCGTTTTGACGTTCTTTCTTCAAGTTGTATCAAGGTCCTTAGAATATACTGTTAAATGTTTAAAGGCTGCTCATGAATGGCAGGGGCAAGGGACAGTGACATTGCCCTATTAAGCAGTACAGTGCCCTAGAGACTGATCAGTGTCCAAGATAGGATCAAGGAGGGCCAGGCAATGGCTGCTGACGAATCAGCAGATAGACCTATAGGTTCCCCCAAACGGCCCCATCCTTAGCTCACAAGGATGGTGAGGTTGAAGCGACCAAAGGAACTAACTGGAGTTCACCAGTCAGGGACGTTTTCACATCGACCACCACAACTCATTAGTACATATAAAAGATTTTATGTTGTAGCTTTATTGATGATGCTCCAGTCTTCACTGTTGTGTTATGAAAATGATATCAAAAAGGGTTATTTCTATTTTTTAACATAAGTTAGGTTATGTTGATATATTTATGCTAAGAATTCTCAAGTATGATACAAACGTTAAAATATTAGGCAAGTTACAGTTGCTTAGAATTTGCAACTTTCTCGCTCTGTATTTCAATAACTCATTATGGAATATGATGTTAAAATGTATTGTCCGTTTTCTCTGCAATAGACATGTCTTCTATACATAGTTTCTCAATTGTCTGTTATATAAGGCTATACAGATGTTTTTATTTACAACTAGAGGAGCACTCGGTAGAGCGCAGACATCCAATGCGGCTTCTTATTTCCCCCACCATTTTGCTCGACCTTGACCTTGACATTTGATCTTAACATGTATAAATTGGCGTGGATTTTCATACACTAAGTTTGAAGTCTCTGTGACACCAATGTCCAAACGTATGGCTAATGACGTGAATTAGACATTTTGCTTGGCCATATCCTTGACCTTTGACCTTGACCTTCCAAAATTTAGTCATTTCCAGCTTTTTACATAACAGTTAACCCCTGCAAGTTTCATTGCTCTACGATTAAAATTTTGGCCAAGAAGCTGTTCACAAATAAACACCCACATACACACACAAACAAGGAGTAAAACATAACCTCCTTCCAACTTTGTTGACGAAGGTAATAATTCATCCCCCTCCCACTCGTTTTTTCAACACCCTTTAGGCTATCTTGCAAAAATAGATTATGGCTGTGGTGGCCGATGTTGTAACGTCTCTGACGTGATCACCAGACTGGGGTTCGAGTCCCGCTGAAACTCGTTAGTTCTTTTGGTCGCTGCAATCTCACCATCCTCGTGAGCTAAGGAGGGGGGTCAGGGGAGCCTGTAAGTCTATCTTCTGCGTCATCAGCAGCCATTGCCTGAGCCTCCTTGGTCCTAGCCTCGGGTTGAGAGGGGGCTTGAACGATGATCGTATAATATATGGTCAGTCTCTGGGGCACTGTCCTGCTTGCTAAGGCAATACCAATGTCTCTCGCCCCTGCCATTCATGAATGACCTTTAAACCTTCAAGTACACATGATGAAGTGACAACTTTCCCTCTATTTCCATTTTATTTCTGATTCTAACTCTGCTTTTCTGATATAACATATCATTTCCTTTGGCATGTTTCTTTATTACCGTATTTTGGAAGGTTGCTTTTCCCATTAATCATCGTGAAGAAATTAAGTAAAATCTCAAATAACTCGGGAAATATGTGTCAGACATGTTTCATGTATAATCTGATATCCAGATATTGTTGCTGATATATTCGATAATCGAAATTTTATGGAGCTCTGTCCTCTCGAAGCCATCTGCCCTTTATACACATACACACACATACACATATACACACACACGAATTATCTGATTCCATAGCTGAAAAGCAAACTCAAAATTAGCTTATTGCAGATATTCGATAATCGAAATTCTAATGATCTCTCTCCTCTCGAAGCCTTCTGTCCTTTACACACACACACACACACACACACACACACACACAACAACAACAACATACGCACGCATTATTTGATTCCGTAGCTCAAAATCAAACTCAAAATTAGCTTCATAGAGAACAAAAGGTAATATTCTTATTCTCTGATTCTGTAGCGAGTGCCATTCGAACCAGCGTCGCCACACATCCCAATTAAATGCGGTATGAGCGTAATGGCTATTGTTTTGGAAAGGAGTGGTATCAGTGTTGCCACATGGCTGGCAGAGCCATTTTGAAATACAGTCAGTTTAGTTTAAAATGGAGATGGAGACTCCAAAGTCAAACGATTTTTCTCTGAGTCTTGGGTAGTTTTTTTTGTCAGTCCCTGCATTCATAATATTCCTCTCCCATACACAAATAATAGTATACGTACTCATTTCTGCAGTGTTGTTAATTATAGTTTCTGAATTACGCATCCAGAAATTTCAAAATTAGGCAGATTATCAAATCTCAATCCTTGATAGAATTCTTTGTTCACCTTAAAAAGGGTGTCAAACGTTTTATACTGGTAGTCATAATACTTACACAGGCCTGAGTAGATGTAATATTAAATATTATATATATATATATATATATATATATGAATATATATGTGTGTATATATATATATATATATATTAGAGAGAGAGAGAGAGAGAGAGAGAGAGAGAGTTCTAAATTTCTATCTCATACTTGGATCGAACCCTAGCCCTTCCAAATGAAAGGCAAGGGCGCTACCAATAATGCCACCTTTCATTTTAAGGGGCTAAGGTTCGATTGCAGTATGAGGTAAAAATTTATTTCTGTTTAAGCACGATATTGTGTTGATTTTCATCCATATATATATATATATATATATTATATTATATTTGTATTTATGCTCGCACACGCACCCTCTCTCACCAGGGTATGACTACCTCCTTTCCCCCTACTTGAGGGGACGGGGAGAGCCGAGCGTGACCGGAAAGATATATATATATATATATATATTATATATATATATATGTGTGTATATATATATATATATATCCAGACGCTTCCTCTTTATTATATATATACTGTGTATATATATATATATATATATATATAATAGATAAATAGATAGATAGATAGATAGATAGATAGATAGATAGATAGATACATAGTCAGACATTTCCTCTTTATTATATAGAGGATATATATATATATATATATATGTGTGTGTGTGTGTGTGTGTGTATGTGTGTGTGTGTGTATGTGTGTTTGTGTGTAAAGGGTGTATGCAATCACAAAGACCCCAAGTAAACCCTTTAATTAAAACTTTTTTTTTATTATCTTGTGAACATCACTCTAACATAGAACATGTCCGTGTTGTGATTTGTTTCAGGAACTGGAAGAGGGATTTGGGAAGCTTTGCCACTCGCTCAGTTGAGGTGTGTTTGTGTGTGTGTGTGTGTGTTTGTGTGTGTTGCAGGAGGGGGAGAGAAAAAGGGAAGAGTTGCAAAGTATCGCCAACGCGAATTGCATACGTATGCATAAGCAGAGACACGCACGCAGCTTGGTAAAACCCTCCCTTTCTTTTTTTTCTTTTTCTTTTTTTTTTCTCCTTCCCTATCGATTAGCTCACTGGAAGCGGTGACGTAGGAGCCTAGCAACAGGTTATCATCACCCAAGGAAGCTGTGACCAATGGAAAGATGATATCATTAGAAATGTTTAATGTGTTGAGAATATCTCTCTCTCTCTCTCTCTCTCTCTCTCTCTCTCTCTCTCTGTTTTTGAAGTTATTAGTTTTATTTCATCTCTTATTAAACCCCTGGGTTATAGCATCTTGCTTTTTCAACTAAGGTTGTAGCTTAGCAATGGTTGATAATGATAATAATAATAATAAGATGATGATAATAATAATAATAATAATAATAATAATAATAATAATAATAATGATAATAATAATACGATTGGTTGATACCTCTTCTCAACATAAAGTCTTTCTTGAAATATGGATGACTTATTTTAATTGTCAATACTAATACTCCGGCCTTCTTTATTGTATGGTTTCAAAACATTATAGTAATTTAATTTGTTTTTCCATTTGTGAATTATTTATTTTATGTTCACATATATTGTAAAATGTTATTGTTTCATTAACTCTGTGATTTGAATTATATTGTATTTTCTCCTCGTATTGATTTTTTTTTTTTTTTTTCAGTATTCGTACGTATTTCGAGAATGCAATTCACATATTCTAAACTGATGTTTTTTTAGCCCATCCCATTGCAAAATCGCTCCTAAAGGCGAGGATGGTTTTGTTTACTTTTTACTAATGGCAAGAGATATGCGTAATTGCCACGTGCATTCCATACCTGGTAAAATTAAACGAATCAATCAATCTATCCAGTGATGTTACTTGGGTTAAATGATACTTCGACCCGGGAGCTTTGTTCTCAGTTTCATTTAAAGGTTTAAAGGCCGCTCATAAATGGCAGAGGCAAGGAACAGTGACTAACCATATATATATATATATATATATATATATACATATATATATATGATCAGCGCCCAAGACCCCTCTCCATCCAAGCTAGGACCAAGGGAGGCCAGGCAATGGCTGTTAATTACTTAGGAGATAGAACTATAGGCTCCCCCAAACCCCATCCTTAGCTCACAAGGATGGTGATGTTGCAGCGACTAAAGAAACCATCGAGTTTGAGCGGGACACGAACCCCAGTCTGGCGTTCACCAGTCAAGGACGTTACCGCATCGGCCAACATAACCCTGGGGTTTTGTTACTGGGGTGACGTATAACGGCAAAAGAGGATCCTATTTGATGCTGGTATTAATTCCGATGAGCGAGGTATGGTGGATGCAATGCAATGGAGAGTTTCGGTCTTTGTTCTTAGTTCGTACAGATAAATTGAATACTGTTTATGTTTACCTATCGTGAACCATATATTTTTTAATAGCAAAATCGTTGTGAACTTTTTTTTTTTTTTAAATGGCGAAATTGCTATTGATGTTATTGGTCGAGTCGTGAACTTACTTTTTTTTCCCTTTTTTTTTTTTCTTTGTATAATGGCGATTTTGTTGTGATTATCAATATTGTTGTTGGAGTCGCGAACCTGATTTTTTAGTCATGAAATTGTTAATATCATTAGTCTTTTTGGTTAAGTCGTGAACCAGATTTCTTTTTTTAATTATGAAATTTTTATTATTATTCATGGTGTTGTTCGAGTCTTGAACAAATTCTTTTTTAATCGTGAAATTGGTATTATTATTAATGTTGTTAGTCAATCGTGAACCATTTTATTTTTAATCTAATAAAGATATTTTAATGTTAAAGTTGTTGGTCGCAGGAATAATATTACATAATACCGTTTTAGTATTTAGAATTTCATTTTCCCATGGATAGGATAATATGTCACGTGTGATTAAATCCCACTTGTTGTTGATACTCTTTCGCCACGAGCTCTTGTTCCGATAACAAGGGCGTCCAGGTGACCCAGAATTGACCTGGAATGACTAGAGACAATGATGCCGCTCTTCCGGCCCATTTGCTCCGAACCAGATGCTCAAGTTAAAGGGAGGTTGTTTGCCTCCTGTTCGATGCGTCAATAAAGCATCCTCAATAATTGCGGGGACCGAGAGATGTAAATTTCTCTCTCTCTCTCTCTCCTCTCTCTCTCTCTCTCTCTCTCTCTCTCTCTCTCTCAAAGAAATAACAAATGTAGACTACACTGTTTGAAAAAAAATCGCAATTTTAATCGGAAATTCTCCGTAAAAAATATACTGTTCTCAGCCCTACTTTGTTATTATCTTTTACGGGTTCGTGACCGTAATATCACTCAATAACATCAATATATCCATTTTTAAAACGGTAAATGCCTGGCAACATTTATTCCAGGATTTTCACTTTTTTTTTTTTTACGGGAAATTTTTAAGTGTACAGCAACCTCTTCACCTTTCATACAAATCAGTCCAGAGGTAACGTATAAATACTGGATTTGAAAACATACAACACCACTCAATTGTAATTTCTTTAACTACAAAGTAGCAAATATAATTAACAGACTTCTTGCGGGTTTAGGCAACAGTATCACGGTGACCGAATTCAAGAATAGGCTAGCCAAGATCATAGATAGTATGAAAATGTTAATTAACCCAACCCAAGAGCAAATGGAGTCTTTGCGGATGGACTAAAAAGTCTTTGATACATTCAAAATATATCTCTCTCTCTCTCTCTCTCTCTCTCTCTCTCTCTCTAGGGGACTCGGTTCTGAACTCATATGTAATTTGAATTCATTTTACTCTTATTAAAGAAGTACAAATTTTACATCGATAGTCTCTCTCTCTCTCTCTCCTCTCTCTCTCTCTCTCTCTCTCTCTCTCTCTAGGCGACTCTGTTCTGAACTCTCATGTAATTTGAATTCCTTTTACTCTTATTAAAGAAGTACAAATTTTGCATCGATAGTCTCTCTCTCTCTCTCTCTCTCTCTCTCTCTCTCATATCGATTTTCCCTCAGAGGAATGAATGGGTGAACACTGGCAGCAGCAGCAGCAGCTGGGCGTTGGGTAAACAAAGGGCTTGTCATGATGGGCTGAGCAGCAAGCGATTTCGAAGGAATTAGGTCTTGCTAGGTTTTTATCCTGAAGGCTTACCGCGGAAATTGAGACTCTCTCTCTCTCTCTCTCTCTCTCTCTCTCTCTCTCTCTCTCGTGTCATTTACCAGCTTCATGCAGTGCGCAACTTCCGGTATTCAATAGTTATTTTAGATAGATACACACACACACACACACACTCCCCTCTAAGGTATGACTACTCTCTCTCACTCTTATGCGATACTCGAGGGACTGGGAAAACTCAGCGTGACAGGAAGTATATATATATATATATACACACACACATATATATATATATATATATAAATTTATATTTTTATGTATACCTATATATATATATATATATATATGTATATATATATATATTTTATATCTTGTACCCAGCCTGGATACGAACCGCTACAGCTGGGTGACTATCAGGTACACGGTTTTCTGCTTAGGTCAGCAGTTTGGAAGCGGAGTTCAACTATGCACAGCTAAACAATTCTGTATTTTTTGAGATTTGAACCTTTGCAAGTATCATAAAGCTTTGAAACGCTTCCACAAATATTATAGATAGAGGCTGTATTGCTGTATATTCATACGTGATAATACTGAAGCTAGATCATAGTCTGGTTTTATGTTATATAACAACCGTTAATTCATGTAAAAGAGATTGATAACTAAAACATCATCATCATCATCATCATCATCATCATCTCCTCCCCGCTTATTGACGCAAAGGGCCTCGTTTAGATTTCGCCAGTCGTCTCCATCTTGAGCTTTTAAATCAGTACTCTTCCATTCATCATTTGCTACCTCACGGTTCATAGTCCTCAGCCATGTACCCCTGGGTCTTCCAACTAATTAGTGCCTTGAGGATCCCAGCTGAACATTTGGTGAACTAATCAACTAAACTCTCTTAGGGAGTGCAAATAGCATGCCCAAACCATCTCCATCTACCCCTCATTATAATCTCATCCACATATGGCACTAATCTAGAATATATGATATTTAAAGTGTTTCATAATATAAGTTCTGAATAGATTTTCGGGGATCACAGAATAATGTTAATTGTTTCTCAGGCTGTTTTATCCTTGAGCGATTGAAATATTAGGTTGATTTCGCTTTTTCGGTATAGTACTTTGTTGCGGTGGCCGATGTGATAACGTCCCTAATTGGTGAACGCCAGACTAGGGGTTTGAGTTTCGCTCCAATTCGTTAGTTCCTTTGGTCGGTGCAACCTCACCATCCTTGTGAGGTAAGGATTGAGGGTTTGGGGGAGCCTATAGGTCTATCTGCTGAGTCATTAGTAACCATTGCCTGACCCTCTTTGGTCCTAGCCTGGGAGGAGACGGGCCTTGGGCAAGATGTAAGATCTTAGATCTTGGGCTTGGGCGCTGATCGATAGGGCGATGTCATTGTTGCTTGCCCCTGCCATTCATGAGCGGCCTTTAAACTTTCAAACCTTTAAATCCTATATACATATTTCCCTATTTATATCCATAATCTTTTTGCTGTTATTTGTATTAGCAGTAATTCCAGGTTGCTTTGACCGATCATCGTCTTTCAATCGTATTTGACGTAATCAATAGGAATATCTTTAGGTGCCTTTCTCGTAGCACATCTGTGTCTGGTATATTGTTTCTAGTGTTTCATTTGCCATTTTGACATGATCCCTCATCTTGAACTAGTGTACGCTACTCGTCTATAATGACAGCTATATATAT
>NC_090757.1:3109375-3110576 GCF_036898095.1 Palaemon carinicauda
ATACCTTCACCGCTTTCACAACATGGTGACCAGATGATCTTGTTTGTGACCAGGTGTGGTAACCTTTGGTGAAAATCCTTTTGAATTGACTCAGGGTTAGGATCTCTCTCTCTCTCTCTCTCTCTCTCTCTCTCTCTCTCTCATGTATCATGTATATATATATATACATATATATATATATATATATACACAATGTCAGTGTGTTTGTTTATATACTTACTATACATACATACATACATACATACACACACGCATATATATATATATATATATCTTAATATTTTTAAAGGTTCAATCTTGTGTCTGCATGGTAACCAATAATCAGTTTAGGCGAGTTTTTCAAGTCTTTGTATAATATGAACTTCTAATATGTTTTTATTAAAATTCTTTTGATAAATACCCTGCATATGCTTATGGAATATTGTCAGTGGTCCCAAATATATTTTTTTATATATCTTATATTTGAGACATTTTAGAGGACACCCTGATCGAATAAACGTTCATTATTATAGAAATATCCTTATAGATACAAATAACTTTCTTCATCGTGCTTCTCATTGTATATATTTAATGGTTATTTTTCTGTAGTCATTATGTTTATTAATTTTAAACGACCTGATTAATTAGGAAACTATTCAAACGTATTCCATATGAATTTTAATCTAACACATCTAGGAATGATTTTGAGGTTTGCAATTCCTTTCGTTTGTTTATTCATCACCATTATCATCTCCTAGGCCTATTGACCCAAAGGGCCTCGGTTAGATTTCGCCAGTCGTCTCTATCTTGAGCTTTTAATTGAATACTTCTCCATTCATCATCTCCTAGGTCACGCTTCATAGTACTCAGCCATGTAGGCTTGGGCTTATAACTCTTCTGGTGCCTTGTGGAGCCCAATTCAGTTTTGTGAACTAATCTCTCTTGGGGAATGCGAAGGGCATGTCCAAACCATCTCCATCTATCCCTCACAATGATCTCACCAACATATGGCACCCTAGTAATCTCTCTTGTCGTTTCATTTCTAGTCATCCTATTAATTTGTTTTAAACGACCTTCCTAGTTAGGAAACTGTTCAAACGCATTCTACCCTGTATATGAATTTTATTCTAACACATCTTGCAATAAGCACTCCGTAGTTTGACGTTGCAAACGCTTGTCAACCCCGTTTGTTGCAACGACAGGAAATAACTATCAAATTGCG
>NC_090757.1:3111076-3121076 GCF_036898095.1 Palaemon carinicauda
TGTGTAGAAATAGTTTCTTGCTAGATTTAAATATACAACTAGAAAGCATAAATTTTCTGTAGCTTCGAGGAAATCTCTCTCTCTCTCTCTTTTCATTTTGCTGATTCTCAGTTTTATCCTGTATAGAAATAGTTTCTTGCAATATTCAAATATACAATAGAAAGCATAAATTTTCTGTAGCTTCGAGGAAAGCCTTTATAAAAGCTGTGAGAAAAGTCTCCTTTTAAGTTTTGTCCTTAACTTATGTTATACAGTGAATGTATCTGAAAATGCTTGTGTTAATTTTATTTATATACTTTGATGCATAAAAAAAAGTTGGATAATTTTATAAAAACGAGGACAATACAAGCAAAATTAACTCCATGGTACCATACAGGCCACTTTGGATTTTAATATACCGAATATTATAAGTTTAAGAATACATAATTTGATATGTTTATACAGAAATCAATTGTATAATAACGAAACCTTATCAGTGTAAATATTTGCAGGGATAGATTATATTTTATTGACAAAATACCCTACAAATCATTCATTGGTACATGAGAATAATATACAAATATTTTGTCCAACATACAGCTGATATTCAAAAGCTAACCATTATATAATACAATATTTAATTCATGACATAAAGAAATCTACTAGAAAAATGATAATAATTATATGTTTCATTTAGAAACATGACCATACACAGGTTTAGATATACAGTAACGCGCATTCATATACTGTATACCACCTGGCGAATCAAACAACGTAAAGCAGACTGTGCATACACACAAACAAACACACACACACACACAATGTTTTGTCCAGTATTGATCGAAGTGGGAATTGTTCGTTAAAAGTCTGTTTCTATAATGGTGGGACTGTGCCTCCAAACCCTCTGTCCCTCCCCGTCCTCCATGTTTCTCGCAGGGGAGCGCGCCCGCGCGCGTGTTTGCCCGCCCGCCCGCCCGCCCGCACGTGCGTACATATCTTGTCCATCCCCATGGACGGTGGACCACTGGGGTTATCCGGATGAAATAGCATCGATGGTTCGTTTTCTGCTGCTGGAAACACATGAGAAAGAGGAGTTCGGGGGATGGCTGGTGGTGGTCTGTCGGTGTGCCAAGGTCCATTTTGGCATTTAAAAAAAAAAAATCCATTGATGTTTGTTATTGTAATTTTTGTTGTTTGGTAGCATTTTGGTCACTTTATTGTTTTTTATATATATAATTCATACTGAGAGAGAGAGAGAGAGAGAGAGAGAGAGAGAGGATTGGTAATATTTTGGTCGCTTTATTAATTTTTTATATATAATTCATACTGAGAGAGAGAGAGAGAGAGAGAGAGAGAGAGAGAGAGAGAGTATTGGTAATATTTTGGTCGCTTTATTATTTTTATATATAATTCATACTGAGAGAGAGAGAGAGAGAGAGAGAGAGAGAGAGAGAGGGGGGGAATGGTAATATTTTGGTCGCTTTACTATTTTTTATATATAATTCATACTGAGAGAGAGAGAGAGAGAGAGAGAGAGAGAGAGAGAGAGAGAGGAGCATTGGTAATATTTTGGTCGCTTTATTGTTTTCTATATAATTCATACTGAGAGAGAGAGAGAGAGAGAGAGAGAGAGAGGGGGAATTGGTAATATTTTTGGTCGCTTTATTTTTTATATATAATTCATAATGAGAGAGAGAGAGAGAGAGAGAGAGAGAGAGAGAGAGAGAGAGGATTGGTAATATTTTGGTCGCTTTATTTTTTTATATAATTCATACTGAGAGAGAGAGAGAGAGAGAGTGAGAGAGAGAGAGAGAGAGAGAGAGAGAGGATTGGTAATATTTTGGTCGCTTTATTTTTTTATATAATTCATACTGAGAGAGAGAGAGAGAGAGAGAGAGAGAGAGAGAGAGAGAGAATTTAGATAACTTTCTCTTTCATAAATTACAATTGATATACATGTATGAAACTGCGTCCTTCTTTTTTCATAATGAATAATCTCGCTTTTCATCCATTAATATATGAACTGGTAACATAACTTGATTTAATTTAATTTTCGTCACTACACACTTTTGCATTTAAACTATTTGCCTTTTTGGGCCGCCATACCCGCATTGCCCAATGCCCGAACATGTGTTAGGGAGTCGTTTTATTTTTTTTTTTTTCTATGCGGGCACTTGGCCAAGTCATTTGGGGCACAATTTCCAGTCTTAGCGGGCATGCACGCTTAAGTAAAAGCTCCTATTAGAGTGAAATCTATGTGCTTCGGGCTCAATATTCCATCTTATTTCTCTTCCTCGTTTTTTTTTTTTTTTTTTTTTTTTTTTTTTTTTTTTTTTTTTTTTAATGCTAACTAGCGGTAGGGTAATTCCCCCAGGTTTAATGTCTTATGGCTTAGTTTCAGCTTCGCCCAAAGGATAATTCCTAATAAATAGCGTAGGGTTTTTATTATTGTTATTATTATTATTATTATTATTATTATTATTATTATTATTATTGTTGTTGTTGTTGTTGTTATTATTATCATTATTATTATTATTATTATTATTATTATTACTAGCCAAGCTACAACCATAGTTGAAAAAGCAAGATGCTATAAGCCCAAGGGCTCCAACAGGAAAAAAATAGCCCAGTGAGGATTTGAAACAAGGAAATAGATAAATGATGAGAACAAATTAACAATGAATCATTGTACAACCATTAACAACGTCAAAACAGATATGTCATATATAAACTATAAAAAGACTTATGTCAGCCTTTTCGACATAAAAACATTTGCTGCAAACTTTGAACTTTTTGAATTTCTACTGATTCAACTACCTGATTAGGAAGATCATTCCACAACTTGGCCACAGCTGGAGTAAAACTTTAGGAAAAATGCAAATTACTTCCAAATTTGTCATTTTTTATAGTTTATATATGAATATCTGTTGTTACTGTTTTTGAAATATTTCATGTTAATTGTTCTTTACCTCTCCTGCAGTTTATATATTTCCTTATTTTCCCTGTTAAAGCACTTTGGCTTATACCATCCATCCAGCTGTTGCTACTAGGGTTGTAACTTAGCTAGTAATAATGATTATTTATGAGAGTAACTTAAGTTTAATTGCTAGCAATGATAGTGGTGAATTGCTTCTGAAAACAACCAGACTTTCTATTTTTCTCTCGTATGTCTGTGGGGGGCTTAAACACTTTTAATCAGTGTGTTGATGTTAAACAACAGTATTTTTTTTTTTTCATTTCCTATCATATGTAAGATTTACACCAGGACTCATGATGTCCACCTTCATTTCTAACTATAAAAAAGTATTTGTGCTACATTTTTTTTTTCTTTTTACAGATGTAATTCCGTTTTGGAGATTTATGTTTCATTTCCTTGTTCTCTTCATTATGCATTTATACATTTATTTATTTTCCTCTTGTTTTTTATATGTTATGTTTTGTATTCATTGATTCTTATATCATACAGTTACAACAGACGTATGTTTGATAATGAATATTACGTTTTTTTAGCTAGTTCCTCACTGGCTATTTTCCTTTTTGGAGCCCCTTGGGCTTACAGCGTCCCGCTTTACCACCTAGGGTTGTAGCTTACCAAGTAATAATAATAATAATAATAATAATAATAATAATAATAATAATAATAATAATAATAATAATAATGATGATGATGATGATGATGATGATGATGAAGTATACATTAATCGTATTGAGTCAAATCTTACTGAAATACAAAAGGGGTAATAGGAGATTTGTTTAAAGTAATATAATATAAATAGAATCGTTATAATATTATGTTAAGCGTTCCAAGAATAAGGAGTGAGGAAGAAACAGCAATGAAAGTGAAGTGTAGCCAGAGCGTGAGCGTATTTCTAAACAAGAGTGAGTCTAAATGTATCTGAACTTAATGGTGTTATATAGATTGTATGTCATGATGTATATGTTGTTGTCTGTGTGATAGGAGGCAGTGGTGTTCTTGCTATGTAGGTTTTTATGTTGAAGGGGCTTCCATATGTCCTTTTATAGTTTATAAATCAAATATCTGGTTTAATGTTGTTAAAGTTTTTAAAATATTTTATTTTGATTATCATTACTTCTTATATCGTTTATTTATTTCCCTATTTCCTTTCCTCTCTGGGCTATTTTTCCTTGTTGGAGCTCTTGGGCTAATAGCATCTTGCTTTTCCAACTAGGGTTATAGCTTGGCTGGTAATAATAATAATAATAATAATAATATGAATCTTTGAAAATGTTAGTTTTTTTTCTATGTATAAGCTTAAAAATTGAGAATTTTTTCTGCAATGTAGGTATAAGATGCTATAGAATTAAGATTTCTTTCTGCTATGTACTGTAGCTATAAGAAGCTTTAAAATTGAGAATTTTTTTCTGCTATGTAGGTAAAAGAAGCTTTAAAATTGAGATTTTTTCTGCTATATAGGTAAAAAATGCTTTAAAATTGAGATTTTTTCTGCTATATAGGTAAAAAATGCTTTAAAATTGAGATTTTTTCTGCTATATAGGTAAAACAAACTTTAAAATTGAGATTTTTTCTGCTATATAGGTAAAAAAAAGCTTTAAAATTGAGATTTGTTCTTATGTAGGTGAAAAAAGCTTTAAAATTTAGATTTTTTCTGCTATATAGGTAAAAAAAGGCTTTAAAATTGATATTTATTCTGCTATATAGGTAAAAAAAAAGCTTTAAAATTGAGATTCTTTCTGCTATATAGGTAAAAGAAGCTTTCAAATTGAGAATAATTTGGTTCTGTAGGTAAAAGAAGCTTTAAAATTGAGAATATTTTGGCTATGTAGGCAAAAGAAGCTTCAAAATTGAGAATATTTTTGCTCTGTAGGTAAAAGAAGCTTTAAAATTGAGAATTTTTTTCTGCTATATTGGTAAAAGAAGTTTTAAAATTAAGATTTTTTTCAGCTATGTAGGTAAAAGAAGCTTTAAAATTGAGAATAATTTGGTTCTGTAGGTAAAAGAAGCTTTAAAATTGAGAATATTTTGGCTATGTAGGCAAAAGAAGCTTCAAAATTGAGAATATTTTTGCTCTGTAGGTAAAAGAAGCTTTAAAATTGAGAATTTTTTTCTGCTATATTGGTAAAAGAAGTTTTAAAATTAAGATTTTTTTCAGCTATGTAGGTAAAAGAAGCTTTAAAATTGAGAATTGCTTTGCTATGTAGGTAAAAAAAAAGCTTTAAAATAGAGATTTGTTTCTGCTATGTAGGTATAAGAAGTTTTAAAAATGAGATTTTTTCTATATAGGTAAAAGAAATTTTTAAGTTGTGATTTTTTTCTGCTATATAGTCATAAGGAACTTTAAAAATGGTGTTTTTTTCGTATGTAAGAGTAAGAAGATTTTTCCTGCTATTTAGGTATAAGAAGCTTTAAAATTCATTTTCTTTTTCTGCTATGTAGGTGTAAAAATCTATAAAATTGGAATTTTTTGTTCTGCTATGCAGGTAGAAGAAGCTTTAAAATTGAGGATTTTTTTTTCCGTTTCAATTTTAGGCGTATCGCTTAGCAATGAGTAGTAATCAAGTACGTGGTAGGTTTATAAATTGAAAATATTGAACTATGTTGTAAGTTTATTTAAAAACCAGGAAATTTGTGTATAATCAATGGCTAGCATTCTCCAGTAATCATATGTAAATTAAGATATATCAACAGAAATACGAAAGTTTTGATGAAAAACTTTTCATACTTCCGAAGGCGTTTTACGAAAGCCTTTTAAACATAATATACATTTATTGCAATAGTTTTTTTAAGCAAGTCGTTTCCGTAAGGCAGAAATTGTATAATGCTCTCATTGTTTATTGTAGAAGGGTTGCATTTTCATACCTGGAGTGAGAGAAGCTTTATTTCCACTTAAAATTTTGAAAATTCATTCCACGCAATCCTTTGAATGTTTAAAAACTACAAAGGGGTGAAATGAATATTTACTTTTAAAAGAAAGATGAAATGAAGCAATTGTTTAATTTGAATGTATATATATATATATATATGTATATATATATATATATATATATATTTATATATTATATATATATTATATATATATATATATATATATTTATATATTATATATATATATTATATATATATATATATATACTGTATATATCACAATTGAAATAGAAAAATACTCAATTTCAAGACTTCTTATACTTACAAAGAAAAAAAATTCCCCAAGAAAGATTAGTTCACCAAACTTTCAATTGGGCTCCACACGGCACTAGAAGAGTTGGAAGACCAGGCCTACATGGATGAGGACTATGAAGTGTGAAGCAGATGATGAATGGAGAAGTATTGATTTAAAGGCTGAAAATAGAGATAATTAACGAAATCTAAGTGAGGTCCTTTGCGTCAATAGGCGTAGGTGGAGGAGATATTGATATATATATATATATATATATATGTGTGTGTTTGTGTGTGTGTGTGTGTGTGTGTAAGTTTAATTATGTATGTGTGTTCGCATATGGCGTTATGCAATTAATACAATTTTTGTATAGGTACTTATAGAAGCGATAGAGCTTTTAAAAAGTCGTTTATGATTCAATTGAATATAGGATATGCATTCCTTAAAGTCATATCCCTTATAGTTAACATCCCTCATGTAACCAAGTCGTACCATATCGCCTTTTTTTTCCATGAAACAAACTTGGTGTTACTTCAAAGTGAAATAAGGTGACATTTAGGCATGATATGGTATATTAAGGCATGGAGTAAACTCCTTTACCAACTTGAGAATATTTTATTACATTTATCTCTCTCTCTCTCTCTCTCTCTCTCTCTCTCTCTCTCTCTCTTGGTAAAAATTAGGTTTATTGACAAAAAATTACACCAGGCACTTATTGTATGAAAAGTCTGTCATTAAGTTTACAAAGCATTGATAAACAGCATTGGGCAACAGCATTCCTTGAAATCATTGGTGTGTTTACCCTTGGCAAACGCGTGTGTACTGGTGGTACTGTTCACCCCTAGAAGCTAGTGATCCATTTGATGCATCTGGCCTCTGTACACGGCATACTTTTAAGCCCTTTCGTGGTTTTTTTTTTTTTTTTTTTTTTTTTTGTACCTAAGCGTGTCCGTTACAGTTGGCGGTATTATCACCTGGCTTTAGTCACGGGTCACTACCCGTATTCGATGTTGATGGGGAATGTACATTAATACCTCTCTCTCTCTCTCTCTCTCTCTCTCTCTCTCCATGAGGGCGTATGGTAATAGAATCATGAAGTTAAAGCGTTCTATAATTACACAAGAATTGCATACTTCTCTCTCTCTCTCTCTCTCTCTCTCTCTCTCTCCATGAGGGCGTATGGTAATAGAATCATGAAGTTAAAGCGTTCTATAATTACACAAGAATTGCATACTTCTCTCTCTCTCTCTCTCTCTCTCTCTCTCTCTCTCCATGAAGGCGTATGGTAAGAGATCAAGTTAGTGTTTCTCTCTCTCTCTCTCTCTCTCTCTCTCTCTCATTCCGTTTCATTAGATGATTTTGGAAATTGTAGAGCTCCATTCTGCAGTAAATTAAAGTTTTTTTTTATTTCCTGCTGATGTCAGATATGTAGCTCTCATCTCCAGCTGGAAATTAATCTTTATTTACATATAGTTTGACTGGAATATTTGACTTCATTTATTTTTCATAGATTTTTATTATCTATTTTCATTTATTTGTTTTTCAAATAGTCCCTTTTCTGTCTTAATGAAGTTCAGTGTTTTCCATGCCAGGAACGCTGCCTATATTATGTATATATATATATATATATATACATGTATATATATAAATATATATATATGTATATATATATATATATATATATGAATAAATGTCTACGTGGATCCTGCTTTTAATTATTTTTCGATCAATCTTTCTGTGTATTTGGTTACTTATTTTGATTCAGTGAGGACGTGGAAATTTTGTTATTTCTTATGGATTAAGTGACAATATGTATATGTATGTATATATATATATATATATATATATACACCAGCCACCCGTTGAGATACTACCGCTAGAGTTATTCGGTTCTTTGACTGGCTAGACAGTAATACATTGGATCCTTCTCTCTGGTTACGGTTCACTTTCCCTTTGCCTACACATACACCGAATAGTCTGGCCTATTCTTAACAGATTTCACTCTGTCCTCAAACACCTGACATCACTGAGATTACCAAATAATTTTTCCTCTTGGTAAGGGTAGAAGGGACTCTTTAGCTATGGTAAGCAGCTCTTCTAAGAGAAGTTAACTCCAAAATCAAACCATTGTTCTCTAGTCTTGGGTATTGGCATAACTTCTGTACCATGGTTTTCCACTATCTTGGGTTAGAGTTCTCTTGCTTGAGGGTATACTCGGGCACACTATTCTATCTAATTTATATTCTTGTTTTGTTAAAGTTTTTATAGTTTATATGGGAAATATTTATCTTGATGTTACTGTTCTTAAAATATTTAATTTTTCCTTGTTTCCTTTCCTCACAGGGTTATTTTCCCTGATGAGGCCCCTGGGCTTAAAGCATCCTGCTTTACAACTAAGGTTGTAGCATAACAAGTAATTATATATATATATATATATATGTGTGTGTGTGTGTGTGTGTTTGTATGTATATACTGTGTGTATATATATACATATATATGTATATATATTATGTATATACTATATATATATATATATATATATATCAACAAAAAGCCTTTTCTCCTTTTAATTGGTGGTTGAAACGGAAAACAAAAACAACGCTACGTACCTCAGTTCCTGAATTGTTAATGAATCCATATGCACAAAACTCCCATAACATTGGTAGCTTCATGTACGAAATCTGGATGCTCATACACTTATCTATGTATTTATATATATATATATATATATATATATATAAATGTGTGTGTGTGTGTGTATCGGCATCATCTCCTACGCTTATTGACGCAAAGGCTTTTGCTTGGACTTCGCCAGTCGTCTCTATCTTGAGTTTTAATTCAATACTTCTCTATTCATCCTCTCCTACTTCACGCTCCATAGTCCTCAGCCATGTAGGCCTGGGTCTTCCAACTCTTGTAGTGCCTTGCGGAGCCCAGCTGAACGTTTTGGGAGTGGGAAGAGCTTGCCCAAACCATCGTCATCCCCACACTATGATCTCATCACCATATGGCACTTGAGTAATCTTTCTTATAGTGTGTATGTGTGTGTGTGTGTATTTCCGTGCAGTTTGCTTACATTCTTCGTCTGTGTATGATATGTGGGCGTGTTTGATCAGCACGTGCACCATCCAAAATTCACCTCGCGTTGCCCCCAACCTTTCAATCAAACGATGTCTTTGAGCAGGAAGTGCTGTCAACCCGATAATGGCTGGGTCTTTACTCTGCTTAAGAATATTGTCACATTATCTCATTTTCGCTGTCAGATAATGGGAGTTGAGCCATTCCACAAGGCGTTTCGACGTTCTTTCTTTAAGTTGTATCAAGGTCCTTAGAATATACTCTTAAAGGTTTAAAGGCTGCTCATGAATGGCAGGGGCAAGGGACAGTGCCATTGCCCTAGAGACTGATCAGCGTCCAAGATAGGATCAAGGAGGGCCAGGCAATGGCTGCTGATGAATCAGCAGATAGACCTATAGGTTCCCCCCAACCCCCCCAACCCCCCATCCTTAGCTCACATGGAAGGTGAAGTTGCAGCGACCAAAGGAACTAACTGGTGTTCACCAGCCAGGGACGTTTCCTCATCGGCCACCACAACTTTTTAATACATATAAAAGATCTTATATCGTAGCTATATTAATAATGCTCCAGTTTTCACTGTTGTATTATGAAAATTATATAAAATAGGGTTATTTCTATTTTTAACATAAGTTAGGTTATGTTGATATATCTATGCAAAGAATTCTTAAGTATGATACAAAATTTAAAATATTAGGCAAGTTACAGTTGCTTAGATTTTGCAACTTTCTCGCTCTGTATTTCAATAACTCGTTATGAAATATGATGTTAAAATTTATTGTCCGTTTTCTCTGCAGTAATCATGTCTT
>NC_090757.1:3133576-3141076 GCF_036898095.1 Palaemon carinicauda
ACCAACATATGGCACTCTAGTAATCTCTCTTGTAGTTTCATTTCTAGTCATCTTATTAATTTATTTTAAACGACCTGGCCAGTTAGGAAACTGTTCAAACGCATTCTATATAAATTTTATTCTAACACATCTTGCAATAAGCACTCCGTAGTTTGACGTTGCAAACGCTTGTCAACCCGTTTGTTGCAACGACAGGAAATAACTATCAAATTGCGCCGCTCAGTCAGCGATTTGTTTTATTTACGACATTCCAGGTGTAGGAAATCATCAGTCATAATTCAGTGGGATGACCTTCCAATACTTCAGGTTTACCCTCATGGGTAAGACTGGCATCATTCCATTGAACTGTGTTACGGTGTAGGTCATTGTTACCGATGTGGTAACGTACCCGACTGGTGAACGCCAGACTGGGTTAATAACATTCTAATTCGAATTATCCTTATTAAGTCAATAAATGTTGAGAATCATCTCAATGCCGCTTTTGATATAGATTATTTTCTACCTCACATTGGAGCTGAACCTTAGTCTCTTAATATTAGGTCAAATTGAGTTGTGGTGGCCTATTAGGTAACGTCCCTGACTGGTGGGGATCGAGTCCAACTCAAACTCGTTAGTCTCTTTGGTCTCTGCAACTTCACCATCCTTATGAGCTTAAGATGGGGCGGGGGTTGGGTGTATGGGAGCCTATAGGTTTATCTGCTGAGTCATCAGCAGCCATTGCCTGGCCCTCCTTGGTCTTAGCTTAGATGGAGAAGGGGCTTGGTTGCTGATTACATGTATATATGGTCAGTCTCTAGGACATTGTCGTGCTCGATAGGGCAGTGTCACTGTCCCTTGCCTCTGCCATTCATGAGTAGCATTTAAAGCATGTAAAATGGCTATCATCCTCCTGTACCTAGGAAAGTAACAGCTTTTTTCAATCTGTCTATTGTTTCGCCTCTACTGTGTTTGTTGGTCGAGTCAGGTTATAGAAACCATGTAGAATTCAGTGTTATAGAAGATTGTATTATTATTATTATTATTATTATTATTATTATTTTTGTTATTATTATTACTGTTATTATTATTTATTATTATTATTATTATTATTATTATTATTATTATTATTATTATTATTAGCTAAGCTACAACCCTAGTTGCTAAAGCTGTAAGCCCAGGGCCTCCAACAGGGAAAAATATTCAATTGAGGAAAGGAAATAAAGAAATAAATAATCGATATAAGAATTAATGAACAATTAGAATATAATATTTTAAAAACAGTAACAGCCTCACAACAGATATTTCATACATAAACTATAAAAAGACTCATATCAGCCTGTTCAACATAAAAAAATTTGCTGCAACTTTGAACTTTCGAAGTTCTACTGATTCAACTACCCGATTAGAAAGATCATCCCACAACTTGGTCACAGCTGGAATAAAACTTCTAGAGTACTCATGATGGAGAAGGCCTGACTATTAGAAATAGAGGATACTATTTGATTAATTTTGTCATTTCTAATTTTATAATTTAAATTTTCTTAATAAAAAAACAATTTCCGGTGCTTTCCAAATTATTGCGTGCATCAGCAGTTTTATTTCTCCACTTCGTGTTGTTTTTTCTGAAACTTCTGGTTTTTCCCACTTGAGAGATGTGTTGGCGTGTAGCAGGAAGATTACATTTATGGTCTCAGCTGATTAGGAGAGAGAGAGAGAGAGAGAGAGAGAGAGAGAGAGAGAGATGTCGGGTTGTCATGAGGGGGAAGGTGGCACTATTATTGAGAGAGAGAGAGAGAGAGAGAGAGAGAGAGAGAGAGAGATGTTGGGTTGTCATGAGGGGGAAGGTGGCACTATTATTGAGAGAGAGAGGAGAGAGAGAGAGAGAGAGAGAGAGAGAGATGTGGGGTTGTCATGAGGGGGAAGGTGGCACTATTATTGAGAGAGAGAGAGAGAGAGAGAGAGATATTCGGGTTGTCATGAGGCGGGAAGGTAGCACTATTATTGACTAATTTTGGATATTTTCATCTTATGCAAATTTATTAATATTTTTGCTAAGTCTTGCTAGTGTAGACCTTTATATGTGTGCTTGTCTTTCGATCGGCTAAGCGTGGTATATGCTATTCATGACACCAAATCTAGGTATATGAAATATACTATTAGATATATACGCATATTATTAATTACCTACATACATATGTGTGTATATATATACTTATATGTATATATATATATATATATATATATATGTATATATATATATTGCTATTCATGACACCAAATCTGGGTATATAAAATATACTATTAGATATATACGCGTATTATTTATTGCATGCATACATGTGTGTGTTTATAATATACTGTATATATATATATATATATATATATATATATATATATATATATATATATATATATATATATACATACATATATAATTGCCGGAATACTGCTAAAAAGCAAAAATCCGGTAACAATAAAGTTCATTTTGTTAGCAAGGAAGAATATGAGCACATTTCTCTGTGGACTTTATTCCCCCTAGCATTCATTAACCATAATATATTGTGGATTGTGCATATATAATCCTGTAGTAGTCTGCATGGTTTATAAGTACGTTGTCTCTTAAAAGTGTTAACGTTGAACCTTTTAAAAGGTTTTAGAGTAAGTCCTTTTAATCCGGGGAGATGAAAGGATTCTCCTTTTCTAAAAAGCACTCATCCATTTTGGAAGGACCGGAATGTCCTCCCTTCCAGGCGAATTTTCTCCCTCATCCAATGTACTTTATAAAAGGGCATAATCTAATTCCGGAAGCTTTGTGATTGATTAGACGCGTTTGTCTTTCCAGTACTGGAAGTTTCCAGTACTGGAAGTTTCCAGTACTGGAAAGAGGTTGCCATGGTTTCGAATTCATTGCAGCTTAGAGTGGCTTTTATTTTTTCTAACATTACCCCTTTAGTAATGAAAGCATTTTGAGTACTTTTCATTTGAATTTCAGAATTCATATGAGCTTATACCATTCACATTCGTTGTTAATGCATTTATTTAACACTTACTAGTTTCATGGAAGGTTATACAGTTTAAAGGCCGCTCATGAATGGCAGAGGCTAGGGTCAGTGACATTGCCCCATCAAGCAGGAAATGCCTTGGTGACTGACCATATATACAGTACGTATGATCAGTCCTCTCTCCACCCAAGCTAGGACAGGGCCAGGCAATGGCTGCAGATAGATCTATAGGCTCCTCCAAACCCCCCATCCTTAGCTCTCAAGGATGGTGAGGTTGCAGCAGCCAAAGAAACTTACGGCGAGTTCTCTTGCTTGAGGGTACACTCGGGCACACTATTCTATCTTATTTCTCCATTTTATTTTGTTAAAGTTTTTATAGTTTATATAGGATATATTTATTTTAATCTCGTTGCTCATCTTAAAATATTTTATTTTTCTTTGTTTCCTTTCCTCACTGAGCTATTTTCCCCGTTGGAGCCCCTGGGCTTATAGCATCCTGCTTTTCCAATTAGGTTTGTAGCTTAGCAAGTAATAATAATAATAATAATAATAATAATAATGGCTGATGATGACTCAGCAGATAGACCTAAAGGCTCCCCCAAGCCCCCCCCTCCGTAGCTCCAAAGGAAGGTGAGATTGCACTAAGAAACTAACGAGTTGGAGCGGAACTCGAACTCCAGTCTGGCGTTCACCAGTCAGGGACGTTACCACATCGGCCACCACAACCTCGTATTAATCCCCTTTTTCCCAAGTAATTCTGAAATATTACTATTTTTTTATTCTAACTTTTACGCCGTGACACATTTTATGAGCTCATAAAATACTAAAGGGGAAAAGTAACCAAATATATGGGAGGGAAAATTGTATCTTATATTTAAGAGGGATTAATCACGCCACTTATCGGTTATTACATGGTTGCATGTATCGCTCTCTCTCTCTCTCTCTCTCTCTCTCTCTCTCTCTACTTGATTGATTGCATATAATTATAAGTACTTTATCTTTACCATTCAGATACTTCTGTAATGCTTGTTCATGTACTGTTATTTCCAAGGATTTACCTCTCTCTCTCTCTCTCTCTCTCTCTCCTCCTTGATTGATTACATATAATTATAAGTACTTTATTGCTACCGTTCAGATACTTCTGTAATGCTTGTTCATGTACTGTTATTTCCAAGGATTTACCTCTCTCTCTCTCTCTCTCTCTCTCTCTCTCTCTCTCTCTCTTTGATTGATTACATAGAATTATAAGTACTTTATCGTTACCGTTCAGATACTTCTGTAATGTTTGTTCATGTACTGTCATTTCCAAGGATTTACCTCTCTCTCTCTCTCTCTCTCTCTCTCTCTCTCTCTCTTTGATTGATTACATAGAATTATAAGTACTTTATCGCTACCGTTCAGATACGTCTGTAATGCTTGTTCATGTACTGTTATTTCCAAGGATTTACCTCTCTCTCTCTCTCTCTCTCTCTCTCTCTCTCTCTCTTTGATTGATTACATAGAATTATAAGTACTTTATCGTTACCGTTCAGATACTTCTGTAATGTTTGTTCATGTACTGTCATTTCCAAGGATTTACCTCTCTCTCTCTCTCTCTCTCTCTCTCTCTCTCTCTCTCTTTGATTGATTACATAGAATTATTAGTACTTTATCGCTACCGTTCAGATACGTCTGTAATGCTTGTTCATGTACTGTTATTTCCAAGGATTTACCTCTCTCTCTCTCTCTCTCTCTCTCTCTCTCTCTCTCTCTCTCTCTTTGATTGATTACATAGAATTATAAGTACTTTATCTTTACCATTCAGATACTTCTGTAATGCTCGTTCATGTACTGTTATTTCCAAGGATTTACCTCTCTCTCTCTCTCTCTCTCTCTCTTTGATTGATTACATAGAATTATAAGTACTTTATCGTTACCGTTCAGATACTTCTGTATTGCTTGTTCATGTACTGTTATTTTCAAGGATTTATCTCTCTCTCTCTCTCTCTCTCTCTCTCTCTCTCTCTCTCTGTCCGTCCATTGCGTTTCATATTTCACCCTTCGGTCAAAATGGGAAAATGACTGGACTGCAGATAGGTCCTGGTCGTGTCTCCCCTCTCGGTCTGTTCCCTTTAAACTTTCCCCATCGGCAGTTTAGGCAACCGAAGATGGAAAATGAAGAGCGAAGAACAATCATAACAATGTCATGTTGTGATGAACTCTGTTCTCCTCGCATGCTGAGATGCTCCGTGGCATTTCTGATTCGCTTCTTGGTGATTTTTTTCTTTTTAATTCCTCTTTTGTTATTCAGATGCTGGTTGTTATTGTTGTAATTCATCTTTTGTTATTCAGATGCTGGTTGTTATTGTTGTAACTTATTCTTTTGTTATTCAGATGCTGGTTGTTATTGTTGTAATTCATCTTTTGTTATTCAAGTGTTGGGTGTTATTGTTATAGTTAATCCTTTGTTATTTAAATGTAGTGTGTTATTGTTATAATCTTTTTTTATTTAGATGCTGGTTGCTAATGTAAGTTATTTTTTGTTATTTGAATGTTTGTTATTGTTGTAGTTTATTTAAATGCTGGTTTTTATTGTTGTAATTTATCTTTTGTTATTTAAATATTGATTGTTATTGTTGTAATTTATCTTTTGTTATTTAGATGTTGGTTTTTTGTTGTTATTAAAATCTATCTTTTGTTATTTAGATGTTATGTGTTATTGTTGTAATTCTTCTTTTGTTATTTAAATGTTGGTCTTTATTGCTGTAATTCATCTTTTGTTATTTAGATGTTAGTTGTTATTGTTGTAATTTATAATTTTGTTATTCAAAGGTTGGGTGTTATTGTTATCATGCCTCTTTTGTTATTTACTTGGTTCTTATTGTTACATTTTTGTAATATTTTTGTACTTATAGGAAAATTCTCTCTCAGCTAAAGTGAGAGAGAGAGAGAGAGAGAGAGAGAGAGAGAGAGAGAGAGAGAAAGCTCCTTTTGTGTCTTGTCTTCAACATCCGGATGTTAAAACGTCCCCTCACGACCACCGAACAACCTGATAGAGGGGAACCTATGCATCCTTCTTCTCCTTCTCTTTCTCCTTCTCCCCTTTTTCCTTCCTCTATCATTCTCTCCTCTTCCTCACCTCACATTCCCCTCCTTTTAAGAAGGAAGAAGATAGCCGCTGGCAACCGGGTAAGAGTAGATTAACATCCTAGCTATTCCTCCTCATATCTCTCTCTCTCTCTCTCTCTCTCTCTCTCTCTCTCTCTCTCTAATTGATTGATTATATAGAATCATAAGTACTTTATCTCTACCATTCAGATACTTCTTTAATGTTTGTTTATGTACTGTGATTTCTAAGGATTTATCTCTCTCTCTCTCTCTCTCTCTCTCTCTCTCTCTAATTCATTGATTATATAGAATCATAAGAACTTTATCTCTACCATTCAGATACTTCTTTAATGTTTGTTCATGTACTGTGATTTCTAAGGATTTATCTCTCTCTCTCTCTCTCTCTCTCTCTCTCTCTCTCTCTCTCCCTCCCCTTATTACTCCCCATAAAATATGTCTTTATAGTCTTCTAGTTTGTTTTGTTAGGGTCCGTTGGCTGGCCTTTCTTAGGGTATTGGTTTTTGATATTTATGGAAGCCAGGCTCTTGGGGCCTTTGTTTTTCACTCCGCTGGAAATTAATGTGTCGACAACAGTATCGGTCGTAATGTTATTGTCCACTAGAAAGTGTCAGTTTTCCTGGATTTACCTGGATTTTCCTCGTCAAAAAAGATGCTAGTACATTATTGAAAAGTTATCTTATACCTCTGCTTTTTTTTTTACTGTCAATGAACTTGTTAATTATATATATACATATATATACTGTATATATAAACATTATATATATATATATATATATTATATATATATATAATTTTTTTCCTTCAAATAAGCCATATATTATACTCCTCCTAATATCTGGATTCTCTCTATACCTTGGGATCAGAGACCCAAGGGGGAATCAACTCAAAGATAATAGCTTTTGGTCGGCCGGGGAATCGAACCCGGGGCCGAGAAACTGAGGTGACAGTGACATACCATTTAGCCACAAATGTACAAAATTTATATTATATACTGTGTATATATATATATATATATATGTGTGTGTGTGTGTGTGTGTGTGCGCGTGATTGTTTGTGTGAACTTACTTATCTTATATATCAAAGTTGAACTGTACATGATAACTGAATTGTTATAAAAACTTTTACTTGTTATTTTAACTTGATTTACTTTGATATATGCATTATCTTAACTTTGAAAATGGTACATGGCAGAGAGAGAGAGAGAGAGAGAGAGAGAGAGAGAGAGTGTGTGTGTTAATGAAGTTTCAGTCCGTAGTCGACAATATTTGTGTTCACGGTTGGCTGTCGGTAATAATGGATTTTAGCCGACCTCTCCAGGGCGGAGCGTCACTGCATGGAAATAAACAGAAAGGAAATAACTCTTACGAAGTGGGGAGGGTTTGTTGTTGCTATTGCTGTTGTTAGGGAAGGG
>NC_090757.1:3146076-3153576 GCF_036898095.1 Palaemon carinicauda
TTAGATGGCAGTTTAAATTTAAGGAGGGCCAGAGTTTAAAAAGTGAAGAAAACTTCATTAACTCCCGAAGGTTTATTTCTTTTCTTATCTCCATTATAAAATTCAATCACTTTTTCTGGGTTGTAATTATCGTAAACTTTTTTTATCCTCTGTTACGTTCTTCTTAATCGCTTTTGTGTTTGTTATTGTATTTTCTTATTGTCTCTTGTTCTTCATCGTGATTGTATTTAGATTGATTTATTGACTGATTTGAGGTTTTCTGGCATTCTGATTATATTTAAAATTCGTTCAAACCTCAATTATTCGGTTATTTTGCTTCTAGAAAATTGCATTGCGAAGATGAAATTTAATATAATTTAAATTGCGGGTGGAATATGTCACAAAAATGAAACGATATGTACTTATTCTTTAAAGATAATAAATTATATGGTTTTCATTAAAGGTTTAAAAGCCCCTCATGAATGGATGGGGCAAGGGACAGTGATATTGCCCTATTATTATTATTATTATTATTATTATTATTATTATTACTTGCTAAGCTGCAACCCTCGTTGAAAAAGCAGGATGCTATAAACCCAGGGGCTCCAACAGGGAAAATAGCCCAGTGAGGAAGGAAACAAGGAAAAATCGAGCAGGACAATGCCTTGGAGACTGACCATATACATATATGATCAGCGCCCAAGGCCCCCTCTCCACCCAAGTTAGGACCAAGGAGGGCCAGGCAATGGCTGCTAGTGACTTAGCAATAGACCTATAGGCTCCCCCAAACCCCCCATCTTTAGCTCACAGGGATGGTGAGGTTGTAGCGACCGAAGGAACTAACGAGTTGAGCCGGACTTGAACCCCAGTCTGGCGTTCACCAGTCAGGGACGTTATTACATCGGCCACTACAGCCCTTAAGGAGGAGAGAAGGGGCTATTTCGTATTTCTGAAAAAGAGAAAATAAATCAGTTTTTTTAGTTTGTAAAAGAAGAAATGGATTGTTCTTTAACTACATAAAAATAAAAGCAATAAATTTTCTTAATGGCGGATTGCTTTTTTAGTCTTTGGTCCTTCAAGATGGAGACTTGATTTTTTTTTTTTTTAATGAAGACGATTAATTCCTTATTTATATTTTAAAAGTGTAAAGTTTTCTTTCTCTCTCAAAAATCAATGATAAGAAAACGACTTTGTTTTAGCGTGTCTTTTTTATCTTCGGAGATGTGAAACCACTATCGGTTTTTCGACGGAGAATTTTTTATTATTATTGTTATTATTATTATTATTATTATTATTGTTATTATTATTATTATTATTATTATTATTATTATTATTCGGTTGTCTCGTTGTATATTAAATGCGAAGGATTATTGAAGCCTGTTCCTTTTTATTTAGAAGTAAGGTTTTATTTTGTTTTGTTTCAATTAACAAAATAATTTGCACATTTTATAGATGTATAACAAACACCATTACTTTAGCTTAAAAAGCGGAAGGAGTAATATTATTTCATTGACAGGAGATAACAATTAAGATGTTTCGTTGAATGTTGAACAAGAAGGAATATTAAGGGCTGTTCCGTGTTAATTACATGTAAAGTTTTATTTTGTTTTGTTTCAATTCACAAAGCAATTTGCACGTTTTATAAATTTTTAATAAACTTTAGTTTAAAAAGTGGAAGGAGTAATATTTAATTTACAGGAAACAATAATTCACAAAACTATCACTGTTCAAGGTTCGGTAGATTGTCTTCCCTATAGCAAAACACGGGCTCTTCATCGGCAGCCCGTAAAATCACTGTTCAAGGAAGCTTTTTTTTCTGTCATGGCTCCAGGAGGGTCTCGTTTTCAAGCTTCCACATAAATGAAGAAGGTTACCATTCAAACAACAGTCAGCTTCCAAAACTAGAATTAGAACAACTTGCTATGTTATCCCATTTTTTTCCACATCGCTTGACCACAGAGTAGTTCAATAGTTGCTCTAAATGTAAAAAATAATTTTATTTTTCATGTAGAGGCCAGTAGAGCTGACAGCCAACTGTCCATTTTCTATCCTAAACCGAGAGAAACACGATACAAAGGAATGTGGGTGTTGATTGTGAAAGATGCGGTACATATATATCTTAAAATGGTAGAATATAACATTCAGGAAAACAGAAGCAGAAAGAGAACACTAAAGCTGGATGTTAGCAGTGGGAGGAAAATACACCAATATCCAAAATTTTTGTGTATGGGTAAGCACACCCATATACACGTTCACGTATGTACCGCACCGGTTTCATACAAACTTGTACTCTGTAACGGTTTTGCTTTTTGTCTTATTTCTCGCTCTTCCCGGCACTGATGATAGACCAACCTGTGTAAGCTTGCTAGCTTATGTTTTATTTTGTTTTAATTTCTGTAACATTCTTGCTGGCAAGTCCTGGTATATAAGCTCGATGTCTGTTTTTTTTCCTCTCTCTCTCTCTCTTCCCTGCACTGATAACAGATCAACCTGTGTAAGCTTACTAGCTCATGTTTTATATTGTTTTAATTTTTGTGACGTTCTTACTCGCAAGGCTTGGTATATAAACTCTGTCTGTTTCAAGATCTTAGTTGCTTTCACCCCGCCTCTCGGTTACCACCTAACGGCTCACTGGCACACCTGTACAACCAGGTATTTGTAACGGGAGTACTTTCTACATTGTGGAAGTAAGGACAGTGATTGTTTACGAACAATTGAATTTTAAAGCATTACATAATTTTCACGAATATTGATACTCTTCTCTTATTAAGAAGGTTAGGAACTAGGGACTTTGACATTTCATCCTTAAACTCTCTGATCAATAATGACACACAGCCATTCATATATATATATATATATATATGTGTGTGTGTGTGTGTGTGTGTGTATATATATATATATATATATCTTTCCTCTCACGGCCAAGGGGACAGAGGTAGAAGTCATAACCTGGTAAGAGGGGTTACCCAGAGTGATGTACTCGAAAACTACACTCTCACATATTGCCGAACCAGCGGGTTGTAGTTAGGAAAGGGAGGGAGTTGGAAGTGTTGGAATGTGTGTGCATATCTATCTATCCATCTATCTAAATTTTTTGACGGCTCGGGTACACTAGTGTGTGTGTATATATATATATATATATATACTATATATATATATATATATATATATCTATATATACTATATATATGTATATATATACATATATATATCTATATATACTATATATATATATATATATATAAAGTTATTTTTCCTGGAATCTATGGTATGCGGAATTGTTCCTATCCATAATTTATTGTTATCGGTTGGATTCCACGATAATGTCATATGCTGTGCAGTTCAATGAAGAAATCTATAACTGTTTGTAACATGACTTCTATCGCCTGCAAAGTCGTTACTGTAACTGTTGCCCCGTCTTTACTGTAACTGTTACTTGACACTGTAATAATTTTCAGTATCTTTTTATTAGTATTAATGTGCCTTCAGAATTCCTCCTTCCTGCCCCATTGTTTGCCGCCCAAGAATTTCAGTTGTCATTTCATTCATCCTCCAACGTTTATCCATAATTCTGCTTCTATTTTGCCGCATTCTCTTTCAGTTATCTTCTTATCTCCAAGATTTTCTCTCCTATTATCCAGTAAATTGTTATTATTAGCCCCTCCCCCACTTCCGCCTCTTGATCAAAACTCCTCTCCCTCCCCCGTCCTTCCCCTTCCCAACAACGGAATTCCATTTTGATTGTTGAGGTCGTGGCACCTCTAATTTCATTCCACTACCCCCGTCCTCTCCTCTACCCCCTTCCTCTTCTCTACCCCCTTCTTCTCCTCCACCCTCTTCCTCCCCTCTACCCCTTCCTCTTCTCTACCCCCTTCCTCTCCTCTTCCCCCTTCCTCTCCTCTACCCCCTTCCTCTCCTTTATTACCACTCACCCCTGATCTCCAGGACACGTTGCTCTTAGCGGTATTGTTTCCTTCCTAATTTCTGACTTACTTTGCTGGAATTTAAATTTTCATGACAATTTTCAAACTTTTCTCCTCAAACATTTTTCATGCTATTAACATGGTCTTTGGGATGCGGTTGCTATCCCTACAAGGCTCTGAATCAACTGCCTAAAACTATCCAGCTAGCTCAGGAATCGAAACCGGTTGGTGGTGGTGGTGGTGGTGGTGGGGTGGTGGGGGGGGGGCCGCCTAACATCCTAAACAACAGGAGTACTCAGAGTTATTTGTTTACTTAAAAGGTTATTCTCTTGAATTTAAGGGTAAGAGATCCTCAAAACCTCTGTTTCTCTTTAAAAGTTTTTAGATTTATTTATTTGCTTAAGGAAAAACATTCTCTTAAATTTAAGAGCAAGTGATCCTCTTTAACCCGTGGTTTTCTTAAAGAGATTTTATATTTTTTTATGTGCTTAAGGTAAAGAGAAATCTCTTGAATTTAAGAGTAAGTGGTCCTCTTAAACTCCTGGTTTTCTTAAAAAAATTAGATTTATTTATTTGCTTCAGGAAAAATATTCTCTTGAATTTAAGAGTAAGTGATCCTCTTAAACCACTGATTCTCTTTAAAGTTTTTAGATTTATTTATTTGCTTATGGAAAAATATTCTCTTGAATTTAAGAGTAAGTGATGCTCTCTAACCCTTGGTTTCCTTAAAAGTTTTTTAGATTTATTTACTTGCTTCAGGAAAAATATTCTCTTAAATTTATGAATAAGTGATCCTCTCTAACCCCTGGTTTAAAAAAAAAAGATTCGATTTATTTATTTGCTGTTGTAAAAAAATTCTCTTGAATTCAAAAGTAAGTGATCCTCTTTAATCCATGGATTGTTTAAAAGTTGTTGATATATAGGAATGATTAAATTTAGCTAGTTTCCTGGGCGGTTCCTTTGTTTCTCGTTGCCTTTATTGATTCGAGGAGTTCGATATACGAAAGTAATGCCACTCTTATAGTCAGGAGAGTGCTTTTACTTCTGTCTCTCTTCGATGCTGTTTTTGGAGGTTGATGTCTGGGGTAGCTTTGTTTCATTCTTATTGAAGATAGATGGGTAATTGATGGAACGTGTAGTTTGTTTGTTAATGAGGTCTCTCTCTCTCTCTCTCTCTCTCTCTCTCTCTCTCTCTCTCATGTAGGCTATGTGTGTTTTACTATTTTATAGGAGAGAGAAGCAGTTGATGGTTCGAGTAGTTTTTTTGTATTATTGAGGCCTCTCTCTCTCTCTCTCTCTCTCTCTCTCTCTCTCTCTCTCTCTCTCTCTCAGATTTTTTCTTATATAATCATTATCTAAATTATTGTTTCCCTAATTTTAATTATTGTTACATTAATTATTTCAAAGTTTTGATAATATAATCATCTAAAATATTCCAGAATTATATTTCCAGATATCCAAGACAAGGAATTTTCTCATAAAATTTTCCCACATCTTACTTTACCCGAGACCTCTATATCTATAGTCAATTCTTTTTAGTGAGGCAGATTTGTACCGACTCACAGGGGTGCCCTTTTAGCTGGGAGAAGTTTCCTGATGGCTGATTGGTTGGACAAGATAATTCTAACCAATCAGACAGTAGGAAACTTTTCCGAGCTAAAAGGGCACCACTGCGAGTCGGTGCAAATCTGCCTCACTAAAAAGAATTGACTATAGATATAGAGGTCTCAGGTAAAGTAAGATGTGAGGAAATCTTATGAGAAAATTCCTTGTCTTGGATATCTGGAAATATAATTCTGGAATATTAGAATTTAGATAATGATTATATAAGAAAGAATCTAAGAGAGAGAGAGAGAGAGAGAGAGAGAGAGAGAGAGAGAGAGAGAGAGTAAGTATTAAAAAAGAGTTGAGTATAGCACCTTAATTCTTTTCCCAGCTTTGGGTTCGTTAACTGTTTCCACCAGTTTATTCCCAAGCCGAAATTGTTCTAGCTCTTCGATAGCGTCCCATCGGGTCAACGGGCTAACGGCAGCGAGTCATAAATTGTGTAAATGTCTTTATGGGTTACGGCAGGTCGCTGGGGGGTTGGGTCACGCCTTGGTCCTGTATAGAACTCGCTTATTTTCGTAGACTCTCTAGTTTGTGGTATTGGTAAGAGAGTTATCATGTTGTTTGTAATGTGAGAATTATTAATCTCCCTTATATGATAAAGAGTAAGTGTTTGGTTTATATATATATATATATATATATATGTATGTATATATATATATATATATATATATGGGAATTATTATTAATCTCCCTTATACTGTATAATAGAGTACGTATCTGGTTTTATATATATATATATATATATAGAGAGAGAGAGAGAGAGAGAGAGAGAGAGAGAGAGAGAGGAAAAAAAGACGATGTATTGACGAACGAAAAATGTTTGGGGGTGTGGACTGCTTTAGAAAGACCATAATCAAACGCAACCGGAAGGACATGTCTGAGGCCTTTTGTTTTAATGTGATTCTACAGTGGATTAGTAACGGCTGATGATAATGATGATATATATATATATATATATATATAATTTGTATATATACTATATATATAATATATATAATATATATAAGTGTATATATATATATATATATATATTTCTCTCCTGGCATGCTGAGCGGAACCACCCGGTTCTACACAATCGCCCACAAATTGCCCAAACTGCCGTGTGGTAGTTAGGAAAGGGGGAGGGTAGGAAAAATTGAACTTCAGATTGTGTGCGTGTGTATATCTGATTATTTAGCCGTCATTTTTGAAGGGTCGTGTACACACGTTATTTTATATTGAGTTGTAACTTATTAAGGGATGGCATGCAATAAAATAAAACATCAAGGTTATTATTTGATTCATACTAAAACTTGAATCGAGTATAAACTCTTAGGGTAGAAAATCATTTTTAAGATTGTTATTATTATTATTAGAATTATGAAAATATAATTACTAAGAAAATTATTTTTAAAATCATTATCATTATTATTAAAATTATTGAAATTATTATTTTTGAAATTTAAAAAATTTAAAATGATTAAGATTGTTGTTATTAAAATTATTATTATTATTATTATTATTATTATTATTATTATTGTTATTATTATTATTATTAATATTATTATTTTTTTATTATTATTTTTTATTATTATTATTATTATTGTTATTATTATTATATGTTAGGATGGTCACGGTGTAAAAAAGAAAAAGAAAATAAAAACAATCTTGTTCAGTCGGCCTGCTTCTACATCCTAACGTTTGTCAGAAGCTACAGCTCAAATATGAATCTCAGTTGGGGAGTTATAACTAGATTTTATAAGAACGGCTAGCACCACCAGATGGCGCTGTTGTGCTTAAAGCTACAGTAAGGGGAGACGGGGCGCAAAAGGGTTAACTGGATTTTTATTGCTTTATAAAAATTTCCATTTATGAAAAATGGTTTGGGGTAATATTAGCTTTTGGAAGGGAGAAAGGGAATATAGGGAGTTTGAAAGAAAAATAATGTAAAAACCGTATATATATATATATATATATAGAGAGAGAGAGAGAGAGAGAGAGAGAGAGA
>NC_090757.1:3158981-3163981 GCF_036898095.1 Palaemon carinicauda
AAAGATAAAAACGTGATGAATGAATTTGATCTGCAGGAACCAGGCGGACGAGTAAAACGCCCTGGACGAAATGTATGAGAATAAAGACAAAGGCTTCCAGAGACTAGGAAGTCGACCTCACGGACGTATAAGCAGCGTGAGTGGGCTGTGGGCGTGGGTGGATGGGTGGAGTACTGCAAGTAACCCATTTAATCCGAGAGATTCATTCACAGAATTTTGAATCTGGCGGATGCTGTCATACCTTGGTGATCGTCACTGGAAAAAAAAAAAAGTCGGTCGCCTTCCTGGTGAGATCGACGGAAGAGCCTCGGTTGGAGTGATTCCGTTTCCGTTCGAGGGAGTGCAAAGAAAGGGAAAAAAAAAGGAAAATGGGAGTAAAGATGAGGAAATGAAAGGAAAAAAAGAATAATAGCAGTAAAAATTAGGAAATGAAAGGAAAAAAAGAAGAATGGGAGTAAGGATGAGGAAATGAAAGGGGAAAAAAAGAATAGCAGTGAAGATAAGGAAATAAAAAAATTAGCAGTGAAGATGAGGAAATAAAAAAAAAAGAGAAGAATAGCAGTAAAGATGAGGAAATGAAAGGAAAAAAATAGCAGTAAAGATGAGGAAATATAAGGAAAAAAAGAAGAATGGGAGTAAAGATGAGGAAATGAAAGGAAAAAAATAGCAGTAAAGATGAGGAAATGAAAGGAAAAAAAAAAGAAGAATAGGAGTAAAGATGAGGAAATGGAAGGAAAAAAATAGCAGTAAAGATGAGGAAATGAAAGGAAAAAAAAAGAAGAATAGGAGTAAAGATGAGGAAATGGAAGGAAAAAGAGAAGAATAGCAGTAAAGATGAGGAAATGAAAGGAAAAAAAAGAAGAATAGCAGTAAAGATGAGGAAATGAAAGGAAAAAAAAGAAGAATAGCAGTAAGGATGAGGAAATGAAAGGGGAAAAAAGACTAGCATTGAAGATAAGGAAATCAAAAAAAAAAATTGCAGTAAAGATGAGGAAATGAAAAAAAAGAGAAGCATAGCAGTAAAGATGATGAAATGAAAGGAAAGAAAAAGAAGAATAGCACTAAAGATGAGGAAATGAAAGGAAAAACAGAAGAATGGCAGTAAAGATGAGGAAATGAAAGGGAAAAAAAGAAGAATAGCAGTAAAGATGAGGAAATGAAAGGAAAAAAGAAGAATGGCAGTAAAGATGAGGAAATTAAAAAAAGAAGAATAGGAGTAAAGATGAGGTAATGAAAGGAAAAAAGGAGAAGAATTGCAGTAAAGATGAGGAAATGAAAGAAAAAAAAAAGAATAGCAGTGAAGATAAAGAAAATGAAAAATGAAAAGAAGAATAGCAGTAAAGATGAGAAAATGAAAGAAAAAAAAGAGAAGAATAGCAGTAAAGATGAGGAAATGAAAGGAGGAAAAAGAGAATAATAGCTGTAAAGATGAGGAAATGAAAGGAGAAAAAGAAGGGCAGTAAAGATGAGGAAATGAAAGGAGAAAAAGAGAAGAATAGCAGTAAAGATGAGGAATGAAAGGAGAAAAAAGAGAAGAATAGCTGTAAAGATGAGGAAATGAAAGGAGGAAAAAGAGAAGAATAGCTGTAAAGATGAGGAAATGAAAGGAGAAAAAAGAGAAGAATAGCTGTAAAGATGAGGAATGAAAGGAGAAAAAAGAGAAGAATAGCTGTAAAGATGAGGAATGAAAGGAGAAAAAAGAGAAGAATAGCAGTAAAGATGAGGAAATGAAAGGAGGAAAAAGAGAAGAATAGCTGTAAAGATGAGGAAATGAAAGGAGAAAAAAGAGAAGAATAGCTGTAAAGATGAGGAAATGAAAGGAGGAAAAAGAGAAGAATAGCTGTAAAGATGAGGAAATGAAAGGAGAAAAAAGAAGGCAGTAAAGATGAGGAAATGAAAGGAGGAAAAGAGAAGAATAGCTGTAAAGATGAGGAAATGAAAGGAGGAAAAAGAGAAGAATAGCTGTAAAGATGAGGAAATGAAAGGAGGAAAAAGAGAAGAATAGCTGTAAAGATGAGGAAATGAAAGGAGAAAAAAGAAGGGCAGTAAAGATGAGGAAATGAAAGGAGAAAAAAGAGAAGAATAGCAGTAAAGATGAGGAATGAAAGGAGAAAAAAGAGAAGAATAGCTGTAAAGATGAGGAAATGAAAGGAGGAAAAAGAGAAGAATAGCTGTAAAGATGAGGAAATGAAAGGAGAAAAAAGAGAAGAATAGCTGTAAAGATGAGGAATGAAAGGAGAAAAAAGAGAAGAATAGCTGTAAAGATGAGGAATGAAAGGAGAAAAAAGAGAAGAATAGCAGTAAAGATGAGGAAATGAAAGGAGGAAAAAGAGAAGAATAGCTGTAAAGATGAGGAAATGAAAGGAGAAAAAAGAGAAGAATAGCTGTAAAGATGAGGAAATGAAAGGAGAAAAAAGAGAAGAATAGCTGTAAAGATGAGGAAATGAAAGGAGGAAAAAGAGAAGAATAGCTGTAAAGATGAGGAAATGAAAGGAGAAAAAAGAGAAGAATAGCTGTAAGATGAGGAATGAAAGGAGAAAAAAGAGAAGAATAGCAGTAAAGATGAGGAATGAAAGGAGAAAAAAGAGAAGAATAGCAGTAAAGATGAGGAAATGAAAGGAGAAAAAAGAGAAGAATAGCTGTAAAGATGAGGAATGAAAGGAGAAAAAAGAGAAGAATAGCAGTAAAGATGAGGAATGAAAGGAGAAAAAAGAGAAGAATAGCAGTAAAGATGAGGAATGAAAGGAGAAAAAAGAGAAGAATAGCAGTAAAGATGAGGAATGAAAGGAGAAAAAAGAGAAGAATAGCTGTAAAGATGAGGAATGAAAGGAGAAAAAAGAGAAGAATAGCTGTAAAGATGAGGAAATGAAAGGAGAAAAAAGAGAAGAATAGCTGTAAAGATGAGGAAATGAAAGGAGGAAAAAGAGAAGAATAGCTGTAAAGATGAGGAAATGAAAGGAGGAAAAAGAGAAGAATAGCTGTAAAGATGAGGAAATGAAAGGAGAAAAAAGAGAAGAATAGCTGTAAAGATGAGGAATGAAAGGAGAAAAAAGAGAAGAATAGCAGTAAAGATGAGGAAATGAAAGGAGGAAAAAGAGAAGAATAGCTGTAAATATGAGGAAATGAAAGGAGAAAAAAGAAGGGCAGTAAAGATGAGGAAATGAAAGGAGAAAAAAGAGAAGAATAGCAGTAAAGATGAGGAATGAAAGGAGAAAAAAGAGAAGAATAGCTGTAAAGATGAGAAAATGAAAGGGAAAATCCATATATGTATATATATATATATATATATATATATATATAATATATATATATATATATATATATATATATATATATATATATGGATGTGTGTGAGTGTTTTTTTAGTAGCTACGATGCCCATTATGACCCGTCAACACAAGATGCCGTGTTCTAAAACGACGAACGAACTAACTACAATGTCCTCTTAATTCTCCATTCATAAACACATCTTTGGATAGGAATATCCCTTGATTGCACTTATTTAAGATGAATTCAAGATTTAAATGAATCCCTTACTTTTATGGGATTCAAATTCAGGCGAATTCATTTCCCATCTAGATTCAAGACTTGTAGTAACTAGAAAACACAGACCTCCTCCACGGCAGCTATTTCTCGACCATTTGCTCGACCTTGACCTTTGACCTAGGACTTTCAAAATTGAATCACTTCTACGTCTCAACATAACAATTAGTTCCTGAAAGTTTCACTACTCTATGAGCAAAATTGTGACCAGGATATTGTTCACAATAGACAAACAGACAATCAGGGACGAAAACATAAGCTCTTCCCAACTTCGTTGGCGGAGGTAATTAAACCAAAGAACCAAAAAATGTTGCTATTTGTAAAATACTTTTCCATTTGAGACAGGTCAGCCCCGCCTTCTTTTTCTCACCTGATACATTTCTTCGGTTTTTACGTTTTTTTCCATCATCTTATTTTATTTACATACACTGAGGGCCTGAAATTGAATCCCTTAGATTGTTTATCTATTTGTCTTTTGTAGAAAATATAACTTTCACCTGCTTTTGTGATTGTTCTTTGTTTCATTTTTTTGTGAATGAGCTATATTTCATGAATATTTTTAAAAGGTCCTAGCTAATTTCCTTCATAATGTTTTTCATACTCTAAAACTCCTCTCTCTCTCTCTCTCTCTCTCTCTCTCTCTCTCTCTCTCTCTCTCCTCTCTCTCTCTCTCTCTCTCTCTCTCTCTCTCTCCACCAGCTTATGTGTATTGTCTTGAATCTTTTAATGCTCTTCACCCCTTATTTAATATGCTTTTAGCACTTTTACCTCACTCAATCTCGAATGTCCAAAAGCATCATCCTCAGCTGCCCTTAAGACGCTGATATTAAGCATATTCTAATTCCTGTGCCCTCTGCAACCTGTTAAACTCAAACTTTTCTGAATTTCCAATTCCAGCATTGCTTGCAATTTTTATATTGCTCTTTTTTACATAAAAGTATTGAGAAGCTTACTATATTTCCCATGGGTGCTATTTCAAAATTTTTCTTGAAGATTGTCTTGGAGCTCATTGCAGTTTTGTCTTTAAAGGAAGTGGATGCATCATGCATATGTTCTCTTTTATATTAGATGTTCATCAATAAGATTTATTTGGCCGACTTTTCATTTTCCTCTTCTTATTTGATTTTCGTTTGTATAACTTCAGTTGCAGGATCATGAAGAGTGAAAGCTTTATACTTTTTATCTATCTATTTTCCTCAATTTTTTAAACGTTGATTCATTCTTACATGCGTAAACTTTTGCAAATTATTTTCATGTCTTTTTTATTTTTTAGTAGGAGTATTATAAGAGAGGAGGAGATAGTTATACACTGTTAAAAATTGCCGTAAAAATCCTGGAATAAATGTTGCCAGGCATTTACCGCTTTAAAAACGGATATATTAACGCTAAATTATGTTATTACGATCACCAACTCGTAAAAGATAATCACAAAGTAGGGTAAAAATAACGGTCGCCTG
>NC_090757.1:3168981-3178981 GCF_036898095.1 Palaemon carinicauda
AAGATGTTGCAATGTTATAACATTGAGTAAAACAGTCTGATAATTAACGGTCATAATTGTGGTGATTAGTAATGATTACAAAAGTTGTTAGTATTTAATGGGTTTTTTGCGATTTATATATATATATATATATATATATATATGTATATGTGTGTGTGTATGTATGTATATGTATATACTATATATTTATATATATGTATATATATATATGTATATATATATATATATATATATATATATATTGCCAGATTATTATTATTATTATCATTATTATTATTATTATTATTAAGCTACAACTCTAGTTGGGAAAGCAAGATGATATAAGCCCAAGGACTCCAACAGAGAAAAATAGCCCAGTGAGGAAAGGAAATAAGGAAATAAATAAACGATATAAGAAGTAAAACCATTAAAATAAAATATATTAAAAACATTAACATTAAAACAGATATTTCATATATAAACTTTAAAAAGACTTATGTCAGCCTGTTCATTAAAAAACATTTGCTGCAAGTTTGAACTTTTGAAGTTTTACTGATTCAACTATAGAACAAAATTATTCTTTTTGAAATGATGGAACTGAGCATAGGAGAGTAAAACTTTCCTCTATAGTTTTTTTTTTTTTTTTTTTTTTTTGTACAGAAGATTATTATTGTGGTTTTTGCAACTTTTCTTCGTCATCGTTTATTTTCGTACCATTGAATCCCTTCTATTCTGCTATTATCATTGAAAATAAAATTCTTTTAATAAATCTCGTGGTATCTTTATTCTATCCATCCTTCGATTCTCTCACCAATATATTACTCAATATCACAAAAGGTTATTTATTCCCCAGGCAATAAATGCAGCTATTCTTTTTAAAAAGACATTTGATTTCGTATTAGAGTCAAGACAAGATTATTGGCCCAGTTTTATCACGGAGAAGATACATTGCTAGTTTCAACCCAAACAAATATGTTTTCAACTTCCTGTTATCCGCTATCTTCTCTATATTTTGTCTGTCTCGCTGATTAAAACTGGTGAAACGTCTCCACACTGGTTGAATGTCTTTACACTGGTAAAATGGCTTCATACTTGTAAACCGTCTTCACACTGGTAAAACAGCTTCCTACTGGTAAAATATCTTCACACTGTTAGAACGTGTTCACACTGATAAAACGTCTCCACACTGGTAGAACGTCTTTACACTGGTAAAACGGCTTCACATGGGTAAAACGTCCTCACTTTGGTGAAACGTCTTCACGCTGATAGAACGTCTTCATCCTGGTGAAACGTCTCCACACTGGTAGAACGTCTTCACTCTGGTAGAACGTCTTCACCCTGGTGAAACGTCTCCACACTGGTAGAAGGCTTCACACTGGTGAAACGAGTCCACACTGGTAGAACGTCTCCACACTGGTAAAACGTTTTCATGGAGGTGAAACGTCTCCACACTGGTAGAACGTTTTCACAGTGGTAGAAGGCTTCACACTGGTGAAACGAGTCCACACTGGTAGAACGTCTCCACATTGGTAAAACGTCTTCGCACTGGTGAAACGTCTCCACACTGGTAGAACGTCTTCACCCTGGTTAAATGTCTCCATATTGGTAGAACGTGTCCACATTAGTAAAACGTCTTCACGTTGGTGAAACGTCTCCACACTGATAAAACGTCTTCACGCTGGTGAAATGTCTCCACACTGGTAGAAGGCTTCACACTGGTGAAACGAGTCCACACTGGTAGAACGTCTCCACACTGGTAAAACGGCTTCATGCTGGTGAAACGTCTCCACACTGGTAGAACGTTTCCACATTGGTAAAACGTCTTCACACTGGTGAAACATCTCCACACTGGTAGAACATTTCCACACTGATAGAAGTCTTCACGCTGGTGAAACGTCTCCACACTGGTAGAACGTTTCCACACTGGTAGGAGGCTTCACACTGAGGAAACGAGTCCACATTGGTAGAACGTCACCACACTGGCAAAACGTTCACGCTGGTGAAACGTCTCCACACTGGTAGAAGGTTTCCACATTGATAAAACGTCTTCACGCTGGTGAAACGTCTCCACACTGGTAGAACGTCTTCACCGTGGTGAAACGTCTCCACACTGGTAGAACATTTCCACACTGATAGAAGGCTTCACACTGGTGAAACGAGTCCATACTGGTAAAACGTCTCCACACTGGTAAAACGACTCCTCCATACTGGTAAAACAACTCCACACTGGTAAAATGTCTTCACACTGTACAATAGCTTCCTACGGGTGGAACGGCTTCCCACTGGTAAAACGGCTCAGCACTGGTGTAATGATTTCACGCTGGTAAAACGGCTCCACACTGGTTGGACGTCTTCACACTGGTTTAAAAACTCCACACTGGTAAAATGTCTTCACACTGGTAAAATGGCTTCCTACCGGTTGAACAGCTTCCCACTGGCAAAACGGCTAAGCACTGGTGAAATGACTTCACACTGTTAAAACGGCTCCACACTGGTAGAACGTCTTTACACTGGTAAAACGTCTTCACGTTGGTAAAACGTCTTCACACTGGTAAAATGGCTTCCTGCTGGTAAAACAGCTCAGCACTGGTGAAATGACTTCCCACTGGTAAAACGGCTCCACACTGGTTGGACGTCTTTACACTGGTAAAATTAATCCACATTGGTAAAATGTCTTCACACGGGTAAAATGGCTTCCTACTGGTGGAACAGCTTCCCACTGGTAAAACGGCTCAGCACTGGTGAAATGACTCCACACTGGTTACACGTCTTCACACTGGTAATACGACTCCACACTGGTAAAATGTCTTCACATTGGTAAAATGGCTTCCTAGTTGTGGAACGGCTCCACACTGGTTGGACGTCTTCACACTGGTAAAACGACTTTCTACTGATAAAACGTCTTCACACTGGTAGAACGTCTTAACTCTGGTAAAACGTCTTCACACTAGTAAAATTGCTTCCTACTGGAAAAACGTCTTCATACTGGTAAAACGGCTTCCCACTGGTAAAACGGGTTCCCAGTGGCGGATGTGAGGCTGTGGACGCGTTTCGTTCATACTGTATTGTAAACAGATAGACTGGGATTGTGTATGAAACTGTCAGCCATGTAGAAAAAGGGAAAGTCTTCCGGGAATTTTCAGTCTTCTTTTTAGTACATGTAAACAAACAGAACATTGGACTCTCCTAGTATTTAAGGGATCTTTTTGCTTCGTATACTTCGTTAATAACTAGTTTTAACTTTTACTTATTAATTATTTTGTCAGTTTATAGATTAATGAAATGGTATATCAATTGAAGCAAGCGGGGTCGGATGTAATGTATCTATGGCAAGACGTAAATTTATATATAATTTTGTTGCTTAATTTTTGTACAGGAATATGAATCAAACACACATACACACACACCATCACACACACACACACACACACACACATATATATATATATATATATATATATATATATATATATATATATATATATATATATATATATATATATATATATATATATAAAATCAGCCGTTACTAGTCCACATGTGTCTGTTTATGGTCTTTCTATGTGTCTACACCCGTAAACTTTCTCAGTTCGTCAATCCTTCGTCTCCTCTTCTTTCACTTGCTTCTTCTGTAATCTCTAGGGACCCATTCTCTTATATATATTTGTGTGTGCTGTGTGAAATTTTTTATGTATATATGTGATATATACTGTATGTATATATGTATGTATATGTATGTATATGTATATATAAATTTCTAGTCAACTATATGTATACCTCGTGTGTATATATATATATATATATATATATATATATATATATATATATATATATATATATATATATAATGTGTGTGCACACATATATACACACACAATAAGTCCCCAACATGAGAACTACTGTAGATACTTTTGTTTAACACTCCAACTTCCTGCCGACCAATGTTTAGTCAGCTGATCTTGCTACCTCTAGGGGAAGAATACGTATGTATCAAGAATTTCAACACCTCTATACTTAATAGAAAAATTCATATATTATTGGATTTTTATATATCTCAATTATTTCTCTTGCAACAACGAACAATTCATGATTTTTCCACTATTTGGATCAGCTGATCCTGCTACGTCTGGCGATCTATAGTTCATTTCTTTTAGCGATGCATATTTGCACCGACTCGCAGCGGTGCCCTTTTAGCTCGGAAAAGCTTCCTGATCGCTGATTGGTTAGAATTATCTTGTCCAACCAATCAGCGATCCGGAAACTTTTCCGAGCTAAAAGGGCACCGCTGCGAGTCGGTGCAAATATGCATCGCTAAAAGAAATGGACTATAGTTAACCAGCATGTCAAGAATTCTTTGAGCTATTTATACACAATAAGCTGATATCAAATACAACTTGCAAGATTAGATACAATTCTATTGACTTTTAAACCGTTTTATGTAAGAATATCCGTCTGAATTCTTAATACATACGTAGGCTAGATCTCCAATAGGATCAATATAAGCTGATTGAAAAGTCAGGGGAGAATGTTCAAATCATAGTCGTGATCATGCATAGGAAATCAGTGAATGAAATGCAAATGCAATCATGGGTTTGTAAACAATACCGTAACCGCGTTCTGCACGCCACCTAGCGTCTTGTGAAGTGCCTGAGACACATGCGTTCGAACGTGCTATGCTCCCGGTTGATCAGAAATTTGACCACAATTTGCCATTTTTGCTCTTATTTAGGGATTTTCCTTTATTTATTGCACACGCGTAATGATATGTATGGAAGTTCGTATGTCAAAAGTTTATGATATATATATATATATATATATATTTATATATATATACATATACAGTATATATATTTATATATATATATATATATGTATATATATATATATATATATATATATATATATACATATATATATATATATATATATATATAAATAAATAAATAAATAAATAAATAATCATCATCATCATCTCCTCCTACGCCTATTGACGCAAAGGGCCTCGGTTAGATTTCGCTAGTCGTCTCTTAACTTGAGCTTTTAAATAAATACTTCTCCATCAATCATTTCCTACTTCGCGCTTCATAGTCCTTACCCACGTAGGTCTGGGTCTTCCAACTCTTCTAGTGCCTTGTGGTGCCAATTGAAAGTTTCGTGAAATAATGTCTCGTGTATGTGTATATATATGTGTATATATATATATATATATATATATATATATATATATATATATGTTTGTATGTATGTATGTATGTATGTATGTATGTATGATTCATAAAATGTAAAATGAGAAAGTATAAACAAACAAAAGAGTGTTGATCAGGTGCCTGTAATTGAAACAGCTATGTAAAAAATTAGTGCGTTAAGGAAAAACCTTTATGGAACACAATTGAATTCGCAAAGCCTAATGGAGGACTTGGGATGTAATGGCTATAGTACCTGAAATATGAGGTATAAGAGGTATTGGATTTAGAACTTCTAAGTGTGTTTGTTATGATAGAGGTGCTTAATAACAGGTAGACAAAAAAAAAAATCGTAGACAAGAGTATGTTGTTCATGCTATTTTGATATTTTTGTAGATACAAATATGAGTTGTTGCTATATATTTGTTAAAGGAAAGAGTCCGTGAACAAATTAAGGCTTGTGTGCATAGGATAATGGTGATTGATAATGTGTTTATAGATGATTGACGGGCTGCTGGTGAGCAAGGAGATGTGTGTGTGTGCGCGAGTAAATGGTAGACGTGTTGTTCGTGAGCTATCTCTGCTTGTGTCTGACCAATAGGTACTAAGGAATCCATTTTCACAAATATTGTTTTACAATGCTTTTCTGAAAAGCTATTCTTCCCCCCCCCCCATCACCATAATTATTATTGAAGGATTGCTTATGGGGGAATTGTTATGATAGTTTGGCTCTACTCTAATTGCCATAGTGAAAGGTTTCACCATGAATATTTTGTATCCCAAAATTTTGCTTGGACATTTCATTAAACTGGTTCATTTTTCATGAAACCCTGTTGACAGTAAGCTCCATTGTCATTAGAAAATGAGAAGAAATTTCTCTTATTAAGAAAAATTTTAAAGCAATTTTAACATCCAAAAACATTCTAATATACAAATACCAAATTCAACATCGGATTTCAGTTTAAGTGAATAAGCTGTATATATATATATATATATATATATATATATATATATATATATATATATATGTATGTATATATATATATATATATATATATATATATATATATATATATATATATATATATATATATGAGTATGTACCATTACTCATCATATACCAAGCTAAAAGACTGATTAAATTGAATACAGTATATATCAAAATGTAGCGACGCCAAACATCACGCTGTTCCCCATCTAAGCCTTTCCAAAGCAGCACCAGGGTAAGTCGGCAGCAGGAAAGCTCGTGGTAATGTCATCAAGTCTGTCACCGAGTAAACAGGACATTCCCGTCAGAACGTATTTATCCTGGTGCCACGGTGTTTATTTCTCCGTTACGCGGTGCCAGGATGGGCCTATTTTCGGAACCAACACGCCCTCTCTCTTAACTTCCCGGCAGGCATTTCCCGGAAGGATGTTATGGGACACCCTGTCTCTCCGAAAATCGGCCTGACTTGACCTGGGCCATGGGAAGTGACCTTAGAAGAAGAGGGTGGTGTACAACATCTTGACACTGTTACGTGCATTTGCTCAGTTTGTCCCAAGGATTGAGACATTGTTTTGTTGCTTTCAGCATTGAATGAACAAGAATGGCAGGCGAAGTAAAGATTACAGAGTTGATAAGAGTGTCACGACTGAGATGGTTGGGCACGTGTTAAGGATGGATGGTGGGGAGGAAGGGGAGGAAGTGAGGAGGGATTGGGAGGAACCTATTAAGGGGAGAAGATCGAGAGGAATGCAGAGAATTAGATGGCTAGATAATGTGAAGGATGATATGGAGAGAAGAGGTTTGGTGGAAGAGGAAGACTTTGAAAGAAAGCATTGGAGAGGGCGCTTCAGGCAACCGACCCCTTAACGTATGTATGACGGTTAGAAAGACAAAGGCTGTGGTGGGTCGCAGCCTAGTTGAAAGGCATGTGACACGCAATCTCATCCCAAAAGATTTGCTTAGAACAGGAATATTAGCACTTAGAAGCCAACTCTGTAGTTGGTAAAGGCGTAGGACAAAGTACTTTTCAGCCTTTTTATATTCAATTTTGTAAGCTGTTTGATCTTACCATAAATGAATTATTGTTGTAGATTTTTAATTTGTACTTAGGAAGAAGTTGCATTCTTCATAGGCCTTGGTGATTTGTATTAATAATTTCCATGATATACTTTAAACTATTATGGTTTTGTCAGCTGTGAATAACCTCTGATTGATAAATGAAAAGCACCAATAGGTATAGACGTAAGACAAAGTTAAATCCGAATGATTTAAAAGTGGAGAGGATTCATACAATAGGAAGTGACTTTTGGAGCTGTGACTTTAGGGTTGTGGTGGCCGAAGTGGGAACGTCCCTGACTGGTGAGCGCCATTCCGGGGTTCGACTCCAGCTCAACCTCGTTAGTTTCTTTGGTCGCTGCAACCTCACCATCCTTGTGACTTACGGATTGGGGGTTTGGATGAGCCTATAGGTCTATCTACTGAGTCGTCAGTAGACATTGTCTGGCCCTCCTTGGTCCTAGCCTGGGTGGAGACGGTGGTTGGCCGCTGATCATGGTCAGTCTCTATGTCATTGATAACCGGATAATTCAATGGCTGTACTATCCATGGCCTTCCACCTTCTTGGATTAGAGTTCTGTCGCTCTTGAGCACGCTGTTCTATCTTATTTCTTTTATCTTTTTTTTTCTTAAGTTTTTATAGTTTATATATATGAAACATCTAATTGAATGTTGTTACTGTTCTTGAGATATTTTATTTTGATTGTATTGCTCTCTTGTAGTGTGTTCATTTCCTTGTTTCCTTTCCGCAAGGGGGCTATTTTTCCCTGTTGGATCCCTTGGGCTTATGGCATCTTGTTTTTCCAACTTGGCTTGTAGTTTAGCTTCTAATAATAATAATAATAATAATAATAATAATAATAATAATAATAATAATAATAATAATAATAATAATAATAATGATAGAGTTGCCCCTATCCTGGAGACCTCCCCATCAGCAACCTATATAACATGTAATCATCCATTGAATACCAACATTGTTTAGCATAATTATATTGAAACCTGAAAATAATTAACCTTCAACTCTTTCTATTTTACAAATTGTTATCATTACCTACGCCAAAGAAGTTTGAAGGAGGTTATGTTTTCATCCCTGTTTGTGTGTTTGTTTGTGTGCGTGTTTTTGTTTGTGAACAGCTTACTGGCCACAATGTTAATCGTAGAGTAATGAAAATTGCAGGGATTAATTGTTATGTATAAAAGCTGGAAATGATTAAATTTTGGAAGGTCAAGGTCAAGGTCACGATCAAGCAAATTGTCCAATTCACTTAATCAGCCATAAGTTTGGACATCGTTGTCGCAGAGACTTCAAACTTGATTCATATTTGAGTGTATGAAAATCCACGCCTAATATTACATGCTAAGGTCGAAGGTCAAAGTCGAACAAAAGGTCGAGAAATAAGCTGCCTCGGCAGAGGTCTGCACTCTACTGAGTGCCCCTCTAGTTAGCATTATGATAATTCTTTTCGTTATTTGTTTACTGTAAATTATTCATCTAAGTATCTTGATCATGTTGATCATGTACTGTTCCTTATCTGACCTAACGACTTTCCCCCAATTTGAATGACATTGAAATATTCTTCAAGGCTGCGAAACGACTGAATTAAAAAAACAAACAAGCAAAAACGACAACATATTGACTATCTGGAACATGACATGTTCTTTAAATCCTTATACATTTCACATGTATTTTGATTTCTAATGTTGGTTACTTCTTAAGATATTCAAATACATTGTTTACTTATTATTATTATTATTATTATTATTATTATTATTATTATTATTATTACTAGCCAAGCTACAACCCTAGTTGGAAAAGCAAGATGCTATAAGCCCAAGGGCTCCAACAAGGAAAAATACCCCAGTGAGGAAAGGAAACAAGGTATTGAATAAATGATGAGAACAAATTAACAATAAATCATTCTAAAAACAGTAACAACGTCCAAACAGATATGTCATATATAAACTAAAAAACTATTAAAATGAATTTATCGGTATGGTGTATATGATCATTTCATTTTAGATATCTTTTAGTAAAATGCTCTATTTATCTACGAAAAATAAAAAAATAAAATCAGATTTCAATCTTGGATCATAAGTTATGTTTTCCTGTTCATATTTTCTTTGTTTATACTTTGTTTATATATTTTACATTTTTATGACGTTAGTCTTGAGATAAATAAACGTTAGAAAACTATTTATTACATTACTTTATATTACTTTCATTAAGGAATATGAAATATGTTCGGTTTTGGTTTAAATCTTAGGTTGATATTGTGCTGTGAGAACTTAACGTAAGAAGATTATAATTTTAGTATAGTCCTTTTACTAAGGAACGTTAGAAAACTATTATTTTAGAATAATACTTTTATTAAGGAACGTAAGAAAACTTTTGTTTTAGTAAAGTACTTTTATTAAGGAACGTAAGAAAACTTTTGTTTTAGTAAAGTACTTTTATTAAGGAACATGAGGAAACTAATTTTTTATTTTATTTTATTAAGGAACATAAAAAACTATTTTTTGTATAATACTTTTATTAAGGAATAAGAATACTATAATTTTAGTATAATACTTTTATTAAGGAACGTAACAAAATTTTTATTTTAGTACAGTACTCTTACTAAGGAACGTAAGAAATATTTTAGTAAAGTACTTTTATTAAGGAACGTGAGAAAACTATCATTTTAGTATAGTACTTTTATTAAGAAACGTAAGAAAACTATTATTCAAGTATAGTACTTTTACGGAACGTAAGAAAACTATTATTTTAGTTTAGTACTTTAATTAAGGAACG
>NC_090757.1:3186481-3188981 GCF_036898095.1 Palaemon carinicauda
GGATTATGGATTATCAAGTCCTGAATCTTTTTCGTATTTGTTATATATCGTATTGTTATGCGAGAATACGTAATAAATGGATATCATCATATTAGTCTAAAAATATCAATATCATAATGTTACAAACCTACTTACCTAGAAATATAAGTAGGTACGAGGGAATCAATTTTTACCATTGCATATGGAAAGTAATCAATTGTAATGAGTTTCGAACCCTTTTTACGTTAACCTGTTTGTCTTTACTTGTTTTGTGTGTCTGTGTGTGAGAGAGAGAGAGAGAGAGAGAGAGAGAGAGAGAGAGAGAGAGAGAGAGAGAGAGAGAGAGAGAGCCAAGCTTGTTATTAGACTTTTAGAATTAATTTCTTACGGCACTGTCAAATGTGATCACCTAGAGAGAGAAAATTAATTTTGATATTTTGTTGCTAATTAGCGCATTTGAGAGAGAGAGAGAGAGAGAGAGAGAGAGAGAGAGAGAGAGAGAGAGAGAGAGAGAGAGAGAGAGATAGCAGCAGGCATGCAGGCAGGTAGGTAGCCTACAGCAGCTGCAAGGCTTCCTTGTGTACACAGAAGTAGTCTGCAAATTGGTAAGGTCTTGGAAATGTGTGTCATTGCCCCAGCTATACGTGTGTTTTGGTAACCGTTCTTTTCTTGCGGCACGAACCTCGTACATATCTATATAATATCGGGCTTCAGATGGGTTCAACGTCTCGCAAATGCCAACATCATAACGGATGACTTTGTATAACGAACTGGGTTGATTACGTCACCCATACGTAATGAGAACGAGAAAAATGATAACTGATTCTTTGCTTTCTATTTTCTCTTTCTTTGTAGCTACCAGTTTCTTTGGTGATACGATTATGATATTGAGTTATATCCCTTCAGGCTGGTTGCTTATTCTTTACTTTTTATTTTCTCTTTCTTTTTAACCACCAGTTTTTTTGTTAATATGATTATGATATTGAGTTTATCCCTTTAGGCTGGTTACTTTGTTATATATTTTTTTTTCCTTTTTTGCTTTTTGTAATATCGTCATTTGCCTGCTTGCCCAAAGGAAAGTGGATACGCTATTTATATTTGCTTGATTGAATTTTTAATATCTTCTATTTTGTTATTAACCCTTTAGTGGCAATTTTATTTTTCCTGATATAGTTGAAGAATACAATACAATTGTCATCTCAGATTATTATTATTATTATTATTATTATTATTATTATTATTATTATTATTATTATAATTATTATTATTATTATTATTATTACAATCTATGCTACAACCCCAGTTGGAAATGCAGGATGCTAAAAGCCCAAGGGCTCTAACTAGGAAAAATAGCCCAGTAAGGAAAGAAAATTAATAAATTACAAGAGAAGTAATGAACAATCTAAATGAAATGTATTATAAACAGTAACAACATTAAATTAGATCTTTCATATACAAAATATAAAAACTTCAAAATAAATAAACAAGAAGAGAAATAAGTTAGAATAGTAGAATCACAATTTAATGATTCGTGCCAAATTATTAATAATATTATTTTTATTACTTGCTAAGCTATAACCCTAGTCGGAAAAGCAGGACGCTACAAGCCCAGGGACTCCAACAGGGAAAATAGCCTAGTGAGGAAAGGAAACAAGGAAAAATAGTATTTTAAGAACAGTAACAACACCAAAAGAAATATTTTCTATATAAACTATAAAAACTTTAATTAAAAGTAACAGAATTTAAATATACCACCCTAAACACTTAAATCTAAGCTAATCGCAATCTTGTGAAAACAGAATAATTGATAATGCCCCAGTAATTTTTAAAGCTTAGTTTATTTCGGAGATAACGCTGGAATTCGGAGTGGTGTAGAATATTGGTTTTATTATTCAAGCAAGATGGCATTTGTGGAAAAATAAACGTGTATTAACTGGTGGATCAAGGTATTGTGAGATAGTTTAGTTTTGTTGAAAAAGAGGTTTTTCACTTTACCTTGGGAAAAAAAAAAAACTTTGATGTACTATGAGTTAAAAGTGTTGTAGGTCAACATAGATAAGCGTAGAGGGGGGGGGTTGTTTTAGAGGTAAAGCCTTTCTATAAGTAAGGACATGGCGTTCTAAGTTAGGTGAAGGAGAACGGGAGGTTTTTAATGTTAACTATGAACTATAGTGATTGTAGTATATAGGTAATGAACTCCATTTTCTTTGTTCTTTTCATATCTGCTGAAGCAAAATATATGGTACTCTTTTAACTCTATATAAGATTCCTCAATTTTTCTAATTTATATATCTATCTATCTCTCTCTCTCTCTCTCTCTCTCTCTCTCTCTCTCTCTCTCTCTCTCTCTCTCTCTCTCTCTCTCTCTATATATATATATATATATATATATATACTGTATATATATATATATATATATATATATATATATATATATATATAATATATATATCTATATATATACAGTATATATATATAATATATATATATATATATATATATATATATATAGAGAGAGAGA